>NC_035449.2:76657690-76881582 GCF_002127325.2 Helianthus annuus
AGGAGAGTGCGCCATCTAAGAATAACCCTGAATAGGTAACTCGCTGCTGAGGTGAACAGTTACTCGTCCTTAGAACGGAGTTAGTCTTTTCTGTCCAACGAACAAACGCAACAGCACCTCCTGTGCCGTCAAAGTTTAATGGCTTGCAGTCCAGGAATTGCTTATAGGTGCAGCCAGTTGGAGGGTTATTTCCGGTAGTGCCACCGCTGTGTTTAGAGCGGAGGGCTTCATGTCGTGCAATTGCCTGTGAGATTCGTTCTTGAAGCTCGGCTTCTGTCCTTGGTAATGTACTGGTGTTTGTGTCTCGTCTGGGCGGCATCTTCTTCTGTCAAAATGGTATGAAGTAGGTTAGACAACATTCCATAATTGTCTATGAGGTACATAGCACCATAAGTCATCATGTAATCGCCCAATTTCACATGTATATATAATCAACAATGTATGAGCTAGGAATCAATAACTGAGCCTTCACATGGGCTTGGTAACTTGGCCTATTGATTGTAATAATGTATTTAAGGCTGCATCGCCCTGGTCATACAAGTTTCATAAGGTGGTAGAGCGTAACGTCACTGAACCTTTCTGAATGTTATTCCTCTTATTTTGCTTAAGTATCGTTTCTCAAGCGTCTGGTACACGAAGTAGGCAAGACAGGTTTCCTACTTTAATAAGTGCTAAAGCACTGGTCTAGGTATTGTTCTACCATATGAAGGTGTGAACACCTAGAGTTTATTTTTGTATAGTGATCGTTAGCTCGACCCGCAGAGTCCACCAGGATTTCCATGCACTACAAGTCGTTATTACGTGGGCCCCCGTGATAATAAATTGTCTTGCACAGTTACCCCAGTGTTCTCTCGTCCAAGAATATGATCTATCATGGAGGGGACACTACTGTCCTTATACCTCTGTCATGGAAAGGACCATTGCGGTGGTCCACGCGCAAACACTTGATATCGTCACGCGCGAATAGGCACGATGATTAAATGGAGTAGGAATAAAGAAAATCCCCAGTAGTTAGAGAGGCAACGTCAAGATGAATACTTCATCTCCCTTTTCTGGTCAAGTATGCCGTCAATCTTGCTTCACATAAGCTGCAGGGATCTTGTCCCGTTGAATAAGAATTCGTTCAAGGTTGCCGCCTCTGCCTCGTCATCATCACCGTAGTCAGGCACCTTCACGATCGAGAGGGAAGAGCAGCCATTTCCTACGGAAGCAAGCTCAGAATCTTGTTTGATAATCACTCCAGCTATGAGCTTTGCAATGGATGCGAGGTCGATAGCTTCATCGTGCAGGTTACGTACAGTAATAGGAGTCGGAGTCGAAAGTATCTTGTTCACGTCAATAATTATTCCGTACACTTATTAGTATGTATGTATTGATAAACAAATATATTACTTAGCATAAACAGGCATTTTGATCATATCACGTATAACTCTCGTTTTGGGGGGGTCATTTTTCTAGTTGTCGATTCACGACAGAAACACTACTTGGTACTCGTTCTCACCAAGAGTGTATTTTAATTTTTGGCACGTCTAACTCGTGTAGACTATGCCGTAGTTGGCACCTTATCTTGAGGGTATTCCCTACTAATGTCCTTGCCTTGTCTCTTTTTGAAAAGTGTTTGACACGTGGATCTCGACGCTTACGTGAATGCAATGAAAACCTTTTTGTAAAATGTTTTCGTGAGAGAACTCTAGTGATTGTAGTCTAGACTCGAGAAGGAATCCTAGTTCACTACAATCGAAGCTCTGATACCAAACTGTCACACCCTGTCTTTTGCGGAAGCGTATGATGTGTGACTGGTTAATATCATTGCATTCAATCGTAATAAACAACTACATGATTCAAAACGATGTTCATCCATTCATGAAATTTAAGTATTACAAACATTGTTTATTCAAGTTTTTAAAACACAACCTTCGACTAGGTTACAAACCAACAAAAGTGGATGACATCTAAACTTCTAGTTACGACACTTGCGTCCAAGATCCATTCCTGTTACCTAAAATACATGTAATTTTGGAAAACATCAACAAAAAGTTGAGCGAGTTCATGCGTCTAGTGTGTGTACTGTAATTCTTGTAAATCTTTGAGAGACTCTCTTGTAAACAGGTATGAAAAACGTGTATGGACATGAATGTTTTACAAGAACTTTAAGGCATATGAGGACATGGGGAGTACTTGTTATGACTCCTTGTCGGAATACTCGTTCTGATTTCTTGTCGGAATACTCGTTCTGATTCCTTGTCGGAATACTCGTTCTGATTCCTTGTCGGAGTACTCTTTCTGACTCCTTGACTGTGTCGATTACACTCGACTGTGTCGATTAACCTCGACTGTGTCGATTAACCTCGACTGTGTCGATTAACCTCGACTGGGACTCCGAAGCACTACTAGGTACTAGTTGTGACCATGAGTGGGGTTCGGCCGTACCCGTTAGATCTAACCCTCGTCCCTAATTAATGAATGTTTTTAATGGCTTGGTACTAGTTTTCACCAAGACTTTATGGCATTTTTAGTATTTAGTCTATGCTCACATGATCTAGTATTTCATAGGCATTTCATACCGTTTAAGTATTTGTACATGTATTTCACCCCCAAGAGTTATAAAACCAAAAACAGTTAAAGAAAAGGGGGAGCATGAACTCACTGTTTTGCGTCTTCAGTACTCGTAACTCAAATCTCGCCAGCAAATACGACTACCTACAATGTGCTAGGGTCTATTAGACGAGCGGGTCGTGCCTTGCCTTAGTATTCATGTTTCGAGTTACGTTTTCTTTATGTCTTTACATCGTCCAGAGTTATAATACTTTTCAAGTATTTGTTTTCATGTTTCCTTCCCAAGGATGGGAGTATATCATACATGTATTCTTGTATTTGTAGTTTCCAAAATAATACATTTTCACTTAGAAAATATACGTAGACTTGTTTTGTCCAAAAATAATGTATCGTCAAGAAAATATATATTTTTCTTCAAAAATCATATATTTTCTAAATATTCTAAGAAAATATATTTTTACTTCCAAAAGTAATATATTTCCTCTTTGTCGAAAATATGATATACTTTGTAATAATAAAAAATCATACTTTCGTTTCTTTTGTATCCAAAATAATATTTACCAAAAATATATTGTAACGGTACTTCTCGGAATATTTCGTAAGTTACGTTATTGCGTTTGGTTTCACAATATCAAGTGTGTAACTTATATATTTCATTCCATGTAATTTTTTGGGTATTATTTTGGTGTTGTAAATTCTTGGTATTTGTAAGTTATATTATTTTCCCTAAAATAATATAATTATTTCACATATCAAAAACAATGTCTTTAATGTAAATATATATATTCTAAATACATATTTACCCATTTTTATTTGCATAAAACAACCTCCAATGCTTGTATTTTTGTTACAAAAATCTATGGCAAGGTTTATATGTTTCTAGATTTTATTTAACATTTAAAACATGTTTATTTCAAGTTCATGTTTAACATAAAGGATGATTATTACAAATTTCTCAAGATCTATCCTTACGCTTGCTAGATCATGTGTTTAATCATCATCTAGCAAGCTTCATATGGTGATCTACACCACAAACATAAGAAATCATCAAACAAACTCAATACATACACCAGAACAACTTGATCTTCATGTTTTAGAGCTTTATGTTCATGTTTATGCTTATGTTTCTTTATGATCTTTAGTTTACCAAGTTACTTCATGCTTTAACCACTTACATAATCTTTTAACCATCAAAATAAGAAGTAAAAATAGGATCAAAGAAGCTTACTACTAGCACTATGGCTAGGGAAGAAACTATGATGAAGATGAAGATGAAGATGAAGATGTAAATGGTGGATAAAAGCTCTTGATGAAGGTCCTTCAAGTTTCAATGCTTCAAGCCTCGTTAGATGAGCTTCTTACACCTTAAACTCATCTTAAATTGCTTGTTAATGGAATGAAAATGAAGGTGGTATGTGGTGGTGTGTGAGCCGAGAATGGGAAGAGGAGGAAGGAAGGAAAAGTGTTGGTTGAAGTTGTGAAATGATCTTGCATAAAACTTGTGGTTTTTAAGTAAGTTCTTCCAACATCTAATTGTCTAGTGGGTCTTATGCTTCCAAAGTTAGTAATAAATCTAATAAAATATTAACATAAAATCAAGTGGTGGGGCCCCCTTGATGAACCGTAGGTTGGGGGGTGTATGGTTTGGATTCTAATGATAAGTTAAGGACCTTGGTTAGATTGAGGTTACTTCTACCATTAAGGAAAGCATATGGCATATTGTAGGCATATTCCAAAACACAATCTAATAAAATATGCAAGTAAAATCCCAAGTGGGTCCATTTTGTAACCGGCCTCAAATGGGGGGGGGTAAAGTGTAATTTTTCAAGTATTAGTTACTTCATTCTAGTTAGATTCCAAGTATTAATTTAGGGATTTAGGGGTTTTGTGTTCATGAGATGTAATATGATGCTTGGTGATCATAGCTAGCTTTGTAATACTAAAACAATGCTTCGAGTAATATTTTAGTGTTCCGAGTAATGTCCAGTTGTTCGGTTAGATACCGATTCGTTAAAGTGATTAGTTATACCGTATAGTGTCCTTTATCTAGCTTTTTGTGTCACTTTTAATTCCCGTCACTTAGGAAAGCATACAGGACCAATAAACCACTTTTCTGCATTATATTTTGGAGTTTAAATGCTGAAAATAGCTGAATTTTGGTTATTTTCTGCAGAATTCTGCACTTTTAGTGTGTCTTAGGCACTTTCTGGCACTTTGTCTATCACTTAAGCATGCAGTTTTGTGGTCCTCACTTCCCTTCACACTATACTAGTGTAATACAGGAGGTTAGCTGGTCATCTCCTTTACCTGCAGGCCACCAGACCGGACATCACCTACGTAGTGAATGTCCTCAGCCAATTCGTGACAGACCCTCACCAGAACCACATGGATGTAGCAACTAGAGTTCTACGGTACTTGAAATCGACTTCAGGAAAAGGTATATTGTTACCAAAAGAAGGTGGCATGAACTTATTGTCATATTGTGATGCGGATTGGTTAGGATGCCCTTTTTCAACAAAAGTCTCGAACTGGTTACTTATTGTGTCTCGGAGGAGCACCCATATCATGGAAGTCAAAGAAGCAATCAGTAGTTTCAAGATCATCTCCAGAGGCGGAGTACAGAGCCATGGCTACTACTGTCAGTGAGGTGATTTGGGCAAGGTGGATGTTGAGTGAATTAGATGCTAAACAAGGAGAACCAACTGTTTTGTTCTGCGATAACCATGCGGCTAGGCATATAGCGAACAATCTAGTCTTCCATGAGAGAACAAAGCACGTAGAGATGGATTGTTACTTTGTCCGTGAAAGAGTTGAATGCAGAGAAGTTGAACCGGTTTACATTAGCTCCAAAAATCAAGTTGCAGATTTGTTAACCAAGGCCCTTGAGGGGGAGTATTGAAAATGCATTATTCTGTGCATAATTATCTTTCCTTGTTTCACTCCCAATCAAATATCCACGAATATCTCCAGCAATTATTTTTAATTCTCTTTTATTTGTTTCCTTCGTTTGGTCTATTGTTTTGCCTATTTAAGGCCATTTCTTCTTTGTATTTTTTTATCAGAAAAAGGCATATGCCAAATGAATAAAACTCTGATTACCAATTTCTATAGGTTTTGTACTTTTGTTAAATGAAATTGTTGTTAAAAAATATTCATTCTAATATTTTGTTTAATGAAATTGTTGTTAGAAAATATTCATTCTAATAATTGAGAAAAATGAATGGCTAAAGCTATTCTAGGGCGATGTGACACAAAATTCCTTTATATTTAGAGAAAAATGTCCGGATAGTCCCTCTGGTTTGTCCTTTTTTTTACCTTTAATCACTAACTTTCTAAAATTACAGCTATAGTCCCCAACTTTTGCAATTTCGTTCCCTGATAGTCTTTAAGCCTAACATTAGTTACTTTTCTCGGTTAAGAGGGTGCAATTTCGTTACATAACCAAACCACCATCACCACCTTCACACCTCCACACCATCACCCCCAGCAATCATCATATCAGCTTCTCCTCTACGGATGTAATTTGCAGCAGGATGAAAGCAGTAGTTTGAAGTAGCACAAGCAGTTGAAATTGAGTAGTTGGGGGCCCATAAAGCCCAAATCAATAGCTAATAGTGCAGACGCCATGTTTGTTATTGCATATGGGATAAAGAAAGGTGTGATTTTTCTGTAACCTTTTTCTATTAGAGACTGAACTCCATCAGAAAATACTGTTAGACCTCCCATTCATGTTCCAACAAGCACACTGGCACGCTCTTTATCAACCTGGGCATTTAACTCTTAATTTAACTCAAATCATTATGGTTTAATAACACCAGAGAGATTACATGTTTGTTACACACCAGGAAGATTAAACAAAACTTTGCAGATATGATTTAATCAACTACTAATCTATCAAGTAAGAAAACATTAAGGGCAGGTAAACTTTTTTACTTAGCTGGTTTAATGCTGTTCATCTCTCTTTCAAATCTCCAAATATAATTCAAGGCAGGACCTATTTGGACACCCTGTTTGCCTATTTGGACACTTTTAAGCCCTAGACGCCTCGTATAGGCCTATACGAGGCGTATAGGGTTACATCAAAATCAGTGTCTGACTCATGTCACTTCTGGTTTGACTGCTTCAAGACGCCTCGTATAGGCCTATACTGGGCGTATAGGACCCCTCGTATAGGTCTCATATATGACCCTTTGCCCCTTATATGCCTCGTATAGGCCTATACTGGGCGTCTTGAAGGGTTTTTTTTTTTTTTTAAACAAACATTTTATACAATATTAATCGTTTTAGCAAACTTTTATACAAAAACAAGTTTTTTTATTTTAAATAATTAATATTAGGACCCCTCGTTGGTTTTTTTTGAGTTGAAAAATGGATGTTTTGGTAGGGTAATTTGATTGTTTTTGGAGGGTGATGTTTTTTGAGTAAAAAAATGGGTGTTTTGGTGGGGTAATTTGAGTTGTTTTTTAAGAAAAGTTTTACTTTTTTATAAAAATATTTTACCGTTTTCAAGATCGGCCTTTAAAAATATTCGATCGTAGAAATATTACATTGTTTTTAACATATAGTGTAGTATAGGTCTCGTATAGGTCCCTTATAGGTCTTGTATAGGCCTATCGACGTATACGGGCGTTGTATCATATCCTATAGTATCGTATCGTATCGTATTGTATTATATCGTATATTATAGTATAAGTCTCGTATAGGTCTCGTACAGACCTATATGGGACCTATACGAGACTTATACTATACACTATACGATACAATACGATACTATCGTATCATATAGTGTAGTATAGGTCCCTTATAGGTCTTGCATAGGCCTATCGACGTATACGGGTGTTGTATCATATCCTATAGTTTCGTATCGTATCGTATAGTGTATAGTGTATAGTATAAGTCTAGTATAGGTCCCCTATAGGTCTTGTATAAGCCAATAGGCCTAAACGAGACCTAAATCACACCTATAGTATCGTATCGTATAGTATAGTATAAGTGTAGTATAAATCTCGTATAGGTCTCGTATCCTATAGTATCGTGTTGTATCGCATCATATCGTATAGTATAGTGTAGTATAAGTCTCGTATAGGTCTTGTATAAGCCTATCGTGTTGTATCGTATCATATCGTATAGTATAGTGTAGTATAAGTCTCGTATAGGTCTTGTATAAGCCTATCGTGTTGTATCGTATCGTATAGTATAGTATAATTCTCGTATAGGTCTCGTATAGGCATCGTATAATTAATATTAGTGTTATTATAATTAATATGAGTTTTTTATAATTAATATTAGTGTTATTGATATTAATATGAGTTTTTTATAATTAATAGCAGTGTTATTATAATTAATATGAGTTATTATAATTAATATGAGTGTTATTATAATTAATATGAGTTTTTTATAATTAATATTAGTGTTATTGATATTAATATGAGTTTTTTATAATTAATATTAGTGTTATTATAATTAATATGAGTTATTATAATTAATATTAGTGTTATTATAATTAATATGAGTTTTTTTATAATTAACATTAGTGTTATTATAATTAATATGAGTTTTTTATAGTTAATATTAGTGTTATTGATATTTAAAAAGAGAAAACAAAAAAAAAAAAATAGACGCCCAGTATAGGGCTATACTGGGCGTCTATGTGGACCAAAAGACCATTATACCCTTGAATTAGGCCTATACTGGGGGCAAAACAGGGCTATAATGGTCTTTTGGACCCCTCGTATACGCCTAGTATAGCCCTATACTGGGCGTCTATTTTTAATTTTTTTGTTTTCTTTTTTTAATATTTAAAAAGAGAAAACAAGAAAAAAAATAAAAATAGACGCCCAGTATAGGGCTATACTGGGCGTATACGAGGGGTCCAAAAGACCATTTTACCCCTGATTTAGGCCTATACTGGGGGCAAAACAGGGCTATAATGGTCTTTTGGACACCAGTATACGCTTAGTATAGCCCTATACTGGGCGTCTATTTTTATTTTCTCTTTTTAAATACCAATAACACTAATATTAATTATAAAAAAACTCATATTAACTATAATAACACTAATATTAATTATAATAACTCATATTAATTATAATAACATTAATATTAATTATAAAAAACTCATTTTAGTATCAATAACACTAATATTAATTATAAAATACTCATATTAATTATAATAACACTCTTATTAATTATAATAACTCATATTAATTATAATAACGCTAATATTAATTATAAAAAACTCATATTAATATCAATAACACTAATATTAATTATAAAAAAACTCATATTAATATCAATAACACTAATATTAATTATAAAAAACTCATATTAATATCAATAACACTAATATTAATTATAAGAAACTCATATTAATTATAATAACACTAATAATAATTATACGATGCCTATACGAGACCTATACGAGACTTATACTAAACTATACGATACGATACAACACGATAGGCTTATACAAGACCTATACGAGACTTATAGGATACGATACCACATCCATAGGCCCATACAATGCCTATACGAGACCTATACGAGATTTATACTACACTATACGATACGATGCGATATGATACGATACAATACAATACGATACTAGACTATTGGATAAGATACAACACTCGTATAGGACTATAGGTGTGGTTTTGGTCCCGTTTAGGCCTATAGGCTTATACAAGACCTATAGGGGACCTATACTAGACTTATACTATACACTATACGATACGATACAACACTCGTATAGGTCCCATATAGGTCTATACGAGAGCTATACGAGACTTATACTATACTATACAACGCCCGTATACGTCGATAGGCCTATACAAGACCTATAAAGGACCTATACTACACTATATATATGATACGATAGTATCGTATTGTATCGTATAGTGTATAGTATAAGTCTCGTATAGGTCCCATATAGGTCTATACGAGAGCTATACGAGACTTATACTACACTATACAATACAATACAATACAATACAATACAATACAATACAATACAATACAATACAATACAATACAATACAATACAATACAATACAATACAATACAATACAATACAATACAATACAATACAATACAATACAATACAATACAATACAATACAATACAATACAATACAATACAATACAATACAATACAATACAATACAATACAATACAATACAATACAATACAATACAATACAATACAATACAATACAATACAATACAATACAATACAATACAATACAATACAATACAATACAATACAATACAATACAATACAATACAATACAATACAATACAATACAATACAATACAATACAATACAATACAATACAATACAATACAATACAATACAATACAATACAATACAATACAATACAATACAATACAATACAATACAATACAATACAATACAATACAATACAATACAATACAATACAATACAATACAATACAATACAATACAATACAATACAATACAATACAATACAATACAATACAATACAATACGATACGATACTATAGGATATGATACAACGCCCGTATACGTCGATAGGCCTATACAAGACCTATAAGGGACCTATACTACACTATATGATACCATAGTATCGTATTGTATTGTATCGTATCATATAGTGTATAGTATAAGTCTGGTTTAGGTCCCATATAGGTCTATACGAGAGCTATACGAGACTTATACTACACTATACGATACAAGATAATACGATACGATACTATAGGATATGATACAACGCCCGTATACGTCGATATGCCTATACAAGACCTATAAAGGACCTATACTACACTATATGATACGATAGTATCGTATTGTATCGTATAGTATGGTATCATATTGTATCGTATAGTGTATAGTATAAGTCTCATATAGGTCCCATATAGGTCTATACGAGAACTATACGAGACTTATACTACACTATACGACACAATACAATACGATACGATACGATAATATAGGATATGATACAACGCCCGTATACGTCGATAGGCCTATACAAGACCTATAAGGGACCTATACGAGACCTATACCACACTATATGTTAAAAACAATGTAATATTTCTACGATCGAATATTTTTAAAGGCCGATCTTGAAAACGGTAAAATATTTTTATAAAAAAATGAAACTTTTCTTAAAAAACAACTCAAATTACCCCACCAAAACACCCAATTTTTTACTCAAAAAACACCACCCTCAAAAAACAATCAAATTACCCTACCAAAACATCTATTTTTCAACTCAAAAAAAACACCAACGAGGGGTCCTAATATTAATTATTTAAAATAAAAAAAAACTTGTGTTTGTATAAAAGTTTACTAAAACGATTAATATTGTATAAAATGTTTGTTAAAAAAAAAAAAAAAAAAAAAAAAAACCCTTCAAGACGCCCAGTATAGGCCTATACGAGGCATATAAGAGAAGACAAATTTACCCCCAGTATAGGCCTAAATCAGGGGCTAAATAGTCTTTTTTCGTCTAGACGCCCAGTATAGGCCTATACGAGGCGTATACGAGGCAAATAAGACAAAATATGACATAATCAGAGATTCTCTTGGAAATTGAGAAAGGTTATACGCCTCGTATAGGTCTATACGAGGCGTCTTGAAGGGTGTGAAAATAGGCAATTGGGTGTGTGAATATGTAGACCCTAATTCAAACCAACTCAGAGCTCAATAATTGCAGCCTCGGTTTTCAAACGATTATATAGAACTAAAGATAAGGATTTTTATTAAGGTGAGATTTGACAAGTTTTAAACTATTATTTTTAGAAAGAGATATAAAAAGTAAAATAAGAGAGTGTATTTAGCCCATCCCTTTGTTATTTGATTGAATTAAATTTCAAACCTTACGGTTTGGTTATTGTAAAATGTGTTTTTCATATCACTCATTGTTTATTATTTGATTGAATTAAATTTCAAATCTTAAGGCTTGGAGTCCACTAGAAGCATCCACATCACTTTCGCCTGTTTTACCTATCCAAAATTTGGACTTTCATATTTCGGACTACCTGCGTTGGAGGAGGTTGATCATGGTGGTCCGGTTTACTCTACCGGGCTAGTCTGGTTTGTTTAAGTGGGGATCACAATTATACAAACCTTTTTCTAGTGTAAAAGAGGGTTAATGTGAAGGTTTGGAATTGTTTAGTGTTAGAGGATAAAGTGAAGTTTGGAATGATGTGACCGATTTGGATTTTGAACTTTGACCAACGTTGTGGATGCGTTAAGTGGACTTTTACTCCACTCCTCGTATTGTATTTTTATTACAACTAGTAAAAATACATGTGCTATGCAGCGGGGTTTCAATCGGTATCGGTTTCTTTTGGTACGACGCCAACATCCGGTACAACAACCTAAAAATTATGCACGAGAGGAAATCAACCCTTGTTTTAAATCGATTAAAAACCATAAAAAATTACATCAGTTGGTATTGTTGAGGAAAAAAACCTTGATAAAATATATATAAGAAGTGATGCTACGTTATAGTTTATTAAACATTCTTGCAAAATCCTATAAAATTGTATAACAAAGTATGTACTATATAGTTTAATAAACAATATAGGAAATCCTATAAAATTAAATAAACGTGAAGTTTGGTTTATAAAACAAAACCTTGGTGTATAAAAGTTTGGGTCATAAAACAAAATACCTTGATATATAAATTTTTCGTTTATTCCAAAAATGAAAAAAAATAAAAAAATGCCCGGCATTAGAAACCAGCCCACGTGCTTTTAGTTAGAAAAGAACACACTATCCGATTGAGTAGGCCTGTAAACGAACTGAACGTTTATGAACTGTTCATGAACTTGTTCAGCTGAAAGTTAGTTTATATTCGTTTATTTAATAAACGAACGAACACGAAATTGTTCACTTAATTTAAATGAACGAACATGAACACACCTTGTATTCATTCATTAATGTTCGTGAACGTCCGTTTATGTTCGTAAACATTCGTTTATGTTCGTTTAAATTTTAGTTATACATAAATAGTTACATTTATATGAATATTAGGTTTTCTAACTACTTATATAAATATAACTCTAATTAATTAGTAATTGAGTTTTCTAGTAAAAAAATGAAATTTTAATTTTTTCTTAGATCGTAACTAATCACTTACTTAGGTGGTGTTTGTTTTTTGGCCAGAAGCACTTCTGGCCACTTATGTCTGCGCCGCGCAAACGCGCGCAGAGGTTTGGAGTCCGCAGCTTGTTTGTTTTCTCGCAGACCTTTCATTAAAAAAGGTCTGCGAGACATCTTCCCCACGCAGACATCAACCATTGTCTTCTAACCTCTTCTAAACACTCCTCTTCACATCACAAACCCCTTCTCCTCACCTCACCTTCTGCCACCATCACACCCTACCACCATCCCACCGTCGCACCTCTCCCATCGGTGTAACCTTGACCATCTGTTGGGTCTTGGTCTTGTTCACCGACCACCGTCGCATCTCCGGTCACCTTTAGTTCTCCGATCGCTCCACCATCTCCACCTTACACCTCCAACAGCATCACCGCCGTGAATCCACCGTTCACCTGCAACCTTGTTCCGCTCATCTCCGACCAACCTATAACTCCTTCATCTTCTCCGACGGGTCCTCCAGCCTCCACCTTCAACACCCCACTCGAACTGCCACCGCTACACCGTCTCCTCCGCCGTACGACCATCCATCTCCGGTCACCCTAACACCCTCACCACTCTCCGTGTTGTTCGAACCACAACCAACCCCGACCAACTCCGCCGTACACCTGATTCTACCACAACCACCGTACAACATACTAACACTCACCCCCACCTCCGGTCACCGAGCCACCATTTCCGATCTACATTTCTTCTTCTGTCCAATTGTGCAGTGTATTCGATTAGAGAGAGAGAGAGATCTGTGGTTGATGTTGCAGAGAGAGAGACAAGTTGTGTGCGTGAT
This sequence comes from Helianthus annuus, assembly GCF_002127325.2. Classification (NCBI taxonomy): domain Eukaryota; kingdom Viridiplantae; phylum Streptophyta; class Magnoliopsida; order Asterales; family Asteraceae; genus Helianthus; species Helianthus annuus. The sequence goes on from NC_035449.2 coordinate 76,671,178, forward strand.
TGGTCAGTGATTTAAAATTGAGAGTTTAGGGCGGTGGTGGTGACAATTGTAGAGAGAGAGAGAGAGAGTTTGTAGAGAGAGAGTTCAAGGCACATAGAGAGGGTATGTGTGTTTGTGTGTGAGAAGAGAAGGGTTTTTGTAGGAAAAAAAACAAACTCTCTTCCTCTTGCAGACTGCAGACATTTGGTCCAACTCTTCTCCTGCAGATGCCTGCAGATGTGATCCGCAGACTGCAGATCTTTTCCTGCAGAAAAAACAAACAACACCTTAATATCTTAAGAACCTATTTAATTTTAGCATCTATGAACCCTAATTTAGATGTGTTTTCGGATAAACTGTAATATATTAGACTTGTTTGTTTGTGTTCACTATGTTAAATGATGTTTGTTTATATTTGTTCAATTACGTTCATTTGTGTTCGTTTATGTTTGTTCAATCATGTTAATTTATGTTTGTTTATGTTCGTTTGTGTTCGTTTATGGTCGAGAACCGTTCGTTTAGGTTTTAAACGAACGAACATAAACAAACACGGATATGCCCAATTACTTAATGAAATTATATGTTCGTGTTCGTTCGGTTCGTTTGCAGGCCTACGTCTAGGCACTTGCCTTTCATGTTTAAATATCCGCTTGCTAACTATTGGCGTCACCGCTCATAGCGGCCAATCAACGGAAAATACCGTACATCCCTTAGAATATGTATATATGTATATATAATTAAAAAAACACAAAAAAAATCTTTTGATTGATTATCGCGTTATCTGCGTTCGACTCATTTGTTGCTCCCACTTTGAGGCAGTCGTAGACTCATTTTTGGTAGAAGATGAGCCAGTTCTCGTTTTCTTGATTTCTACTTATTTGTTTTATTTATTTGTTTCTCCATTATTATAATGTCTACCACTAGTACCGCCTCAATCATTGTGTTATCTTCCACCCCATTACTTGTTTGCCATTAATGGTACTTTTTACAAATTGTGGCAGATCATTTTCCAAGACCTTTGTATTGGTGCCAAAGTTCTAGGTCATATCAAGGGCACAAGTGTTTCAAAAGATGAAAATGATAGAATTTGGGATAATATTTTTTTTATTTCTTTGTTTCCACATTATTATTATTATGTCTATCACTAGTACCGCCTCAATCATTGTGCTATCTTCCACCCCATTACTTCTTTACCATTAATGGTACTTACAAATTGTGGGGAATCATTTTCCATGACCTTTGTATTGGTGCCAAAGTTCTAGGTCATATCGAGGCACAAGTGTTCAAAAAGATGAAAATGATAGAATTTTGGATAATATCAGTAACCTTTTTCTCAATAATAAAATGTCGTAAATCATAAATTTTGATAATTGTACTTCTAAATCAATTTGGGATAATATCAGAAAGCTTTTTCTCAATAATAAAATGTTGTAAATTATAACTACTGGTAATTGTACTTCTAAATCAATTTGGAATAATATTAGTATGCTTTTTCTCAATAATAAAATGTCTCGAATGCTTTAGTTACATGATACCTTTCGTAACACAAAAAATGTGCCATGTTTATTACATTTGTTTTGTTATCACCTTATAAACCTTGTTGATAAACGACATGATGTTGATTCACCAATTAGTGACATTGAACTTGTCATGTGAACATTGTATTAGTTACCCTCCTCATATGATCATCTTCTTTATGTCATAACCAATAAAACACCATTCCCTTTTATTCTTGGAAGCTTAATATATACTACTTCATCATGTGTCCCATGAAGGTCTATTTGAAACCATCCTTGAGTCACCCCAAAATTCGTCCATAGCCCTTTTACACTCACTAGGTAGCTAATAATAATAGGAAAAGGAAGGGCAGTTTTAACAAAAATCAAAACAATAGATTAACAAAAATCGTAATAATAATGGAAAAGGAAGTGGCTTCTAGGGGGAGCAATGCTACTAACATTTATGTTTATACTTCTCATGTCAAAAATCAAAACAATTGATCAACAAAAATCGTAATAATAATGGGAAAAGGAATTGGCTCCTAGGGGGAGCAATGCTACTAACATTTATGTTGATACGTTTCTAGTCATCCAGGTGGTAGTCATAACAACATGTTGCTCCAACACAGTTTACACCTCATAAGTTCAGGAATCAACATTATCTGCATCCACCAGGTTATAACCCACGACAACATGGATCCCACTTTACTTTAGCACAACCATCACAATCGCATGGTATCTACCAGCATGTCTGATGCGTGCGAATGGTATATATATATATATATATATATATATATATATATATATATATATATATATATATATATATATATATATATATATATATATATATATATATATAGGGAGCCGCTAGAATGAGAACCACTCCCAGTTGTAAGAACCGTAAGAACCACTCTCCACCAATCAGACTTTGACAACTAAAAGGGTATTTTAGTCTATTACCCTAAATGTCAAATCCATTTACTTTTGTCTGTCTTTAATACTCTCATCTCTCACCTCTCTCCTAATTTCAAATCATAATCACCATCATCTCTCACCTCTCTCTTTTTTTACCAGCAACAAGAATACTCTCACCTCTCTCTTAAAATTAAAATCAAGAATTGAAAGTCACCGGCGGTGGCGGATAACTCCGGCGGTGGGTGGCGGTCGGTTCATTAAAACATGTTTCAAACAAAGTGGGATTTGGTGGTCCAATAGAAATAAAAGGATAAGTAATGTTGTCGGCCCATTTATAAGACACTTTGGTTAATTCAAGGTCTTCTAGATTCATCACATGGCTCGATAATATGTGTGCATTATTAGTCTTACAGATTCATCACAAGGTCTTACAAGAAAAAGAGGTCGGAGAGAGAAAGAGGTCGGAGGCGGGCCGGCGGCAGCGCCGCCGTGAGCGGCGGAGGTCCTGGACTCCTCCCGACGAGTTGATGCTTTGTCCGACTTGAATGATTTGGTATGTTGTTTGATGTTTTTGGTTCAGTTCTGGACATTTTTGTTTGATGTTTGAATGATGTTCATGGTTTGTTTTTGATGTTCTGTTTTTTTTTTTTGAATCTGGGTTTGAATCTGGTGGGTTTTGTCTTTGTGGGTTTGAATCTTGTGGGTTTGATTCCGTTGAATCTTTTTGAATCTTGTGGGTTTGAATCTGTTTGAATATGGGGTTTGAATGATGTTCATGTTCCTTTTGCTGGGTTTTTGTTTGAATGATGTTCATGTTCATGTGTTTGTTTGAATGATGTTCATGTTCATTCTGTGGGTTTGATTTTTCTGGTTTTTTTTTTTTTTGAATCTGATGGGTGGGTGTTCTTAAATCTGATGGGTGTTCTTGGGGTTTGACTTTCTGGGCTTGATTCTGTTGAATCTGGGCTTGAATGTTGTTCATGTTGAGTCTGGGTTTGAATGATGCTACTGTGACCTTTTTTTGATCCTGTTTGAATCTGCGTTTGAATGACATTCTTTTTTTTGAATGATGTTCATGTTGAATCTGGGTTTGAATGTTGTTCATGTTGAATCCGGGTTGAATCTGGGTTTAAATGTTGTTCATGTTGATTTGTGGGATTTGATTTGTGATATTTAATTCTGTGGGTTTTGATACGATCGACGTGGTGGCGATGATGCAAAAAAAAAAAAAAACGTAGATTTTGATGACGATGGCGTGGCAAGGACGGCGGAGGGTAGGGTTTTTGATCCTGCAACCCCACTTTTGCAGCCTCTTGATTATCGAATAATCTGAGCCAAACCCCGTTTTTTTTTCGAGATACCCTTTGTTTTTTATGTTTCTTGCGTTTTTATTTTTTTTTTTGAGGCGTCGATGATGATAACAATATATCTGAGTCACCTCCCGAGTTTGCGATTTCTGGGTACGTTCGTTTTTGCGTACAAAAAAATTTTCTAAAAAAAATAACCCGTAAAACTTTTTTGACGTAAAACGTAAAAACGTGAAGCGTAAAAAGTTTTACGTAAAACGTTTTACGTAAATCGTAAAAAGTCTTACGTAAAACGTAAAACGTAAAACGTTTTTACGTAAAACGTTTTTACGTAAAACGTAAAAAGTAAAAAGTTCTACGTAAAACGTAATTTTTTTTTACTAAAACGAAAAAAACGTTAACGTAAAAACGTTAACGTAAAAAACCGTTAACGTAAAAACCGTTAACATAAAAAAAACCGTTAACGTAAAAAAACCGTTAACGTAAAAAACATGTAACGTAAAAAAACGTAAAACGTAAAACGTTTTACGTTTTACGTAAAACGTAAAACGTTTTACGTTTTACGTAAAACGTAAAAAGTAAAAAGTTCTACGTCAAACGTAAAATTTTTTTATTCAAACGAAAAAAACGTTAACGTAAAAACGTTAACGTAAAAGACCGTTAACGTAAAAACCGTTAACGTAAAAAAACCGATAACGTAAAAAAACCGGTAACGTAAAAAACCTGAATTTTAAAATGTTAACGTAAAAAACGTTAACGTAAAAACCCGGTGCGTAAAATGTAAATAACGTTAAAAAACCAGTGCGTAAAACGTAAAAAAACGTTGATGTAAAAAACCGGTGCGTAAAACGTAAAAAAACCGGTGCGTAAAACGTAAAAAAACCGGCGTGTAAAACGTAAAAAAACCGGTGCGTAAAACGTTAAAAAACCGGTGCGTAAAACGTAAAAAAACCGGCGCGTAAAACGTAAAAAAAAAACTTTGACGTAATAAACCGGTGCGTAAAACGCAAAAAACCGGCGTGTAAAACGTAAATAACGTTAACGTAAAAAACCGGCGCGTAAAACGTAAAAAACCGGTGCGTAAAACGCAAAAAAACGTTGACGCAAAAACCGGGACGTAAAACGCAAAAAAACGGCGCGTAAGACGTAAATAACATTAACGTAAAAAACCGGGGCGTAAAACGAAAAAACGGCGCGTAAAAAAAAACGACGCGTGAAAAAGCCGGGCGAAAAAACGGCGCGTCAAAAAACGAGGCGTGAAAAGGCCAGGCGTAAAAATATTAAAAATTAAAAGAATTATAATAAAAATTTGATTTAATAAAATTGATTTACAAAAAAAATCTGTGGATAAATAAAAAATAATTAAGTAAAAAAACTAATTAATGAATAGGACAAAAAAGGTAATTTAAAATTAATATATATAAAAAGACAAAATAGATTGATTTTACTTAAATACCCTTTTGGATTATAATATTAAAGACATAATAAGACAAAAATCTTTTAATATTAATATTATCTACTTTTAATCACATCCATCCATCTAGTTGATCTAAGGGCCAGAAAGTGGTTCCCATGGTTCTTACAACTAGAGGTGGTTCTCATTTTAGCGATCCCCTATATATATATATATATATATATATATATATATATATATATATATATATATATATATATATATATATATATATATATAGGGTAAGGTTCATGCGAGAACCACCTTTATTGCGAGAACCGCGAGAACCAATGTGAACACAAGCTAAAATAGCTAAAAAAACCTAAAAAAACCCTAAAAAAACCTAACCCCCACCCCCCCACCCCCCAAAAACCTAAACCCCCACCCCCCCCCCAAAAAAAACCTAACCCCCCCCCCCCCAAAAAAAAACCTAACCCCCCCCCCCCTCCAAGCTAAATGCTAAAAACTAAAACCCTCAAAAACCTAAAAAAACCTAACCCCCACCCCCCAAAAACCTAAACCCCCCACCCCCCCCCCCAAGAAAAAACCTAACCCCCTCCCCCCCCCCCCCAAAAAAACCTAACCCCCCCCCCAAAAAAAACCTAACCCCCCCCCCAAGCTAAATGCTAAAAACTAAAACCCTCAAAAAACCTAAAAAAAACCTAACCCCCCCCCACCCCACCCCCCCCCCCCAAAAAACCTAAACCCCCCTCCCCCACCCCCCAAAAACCTAAACCCCCCCCCACCCCCCACCCCCCCCCCAAGCTAAAATGCTAAAAACTAAACCCCCAAAAAACCTAAAAAATCTAAAAAAATCAAAAAAAATCTAAAATTTTTTTTTTATTTTTTTACTATTTTTTATGTTCAAATCGCTACTTTTTGTAGCCAAAAAAAAAAAAAATTTTTTAAAAAAAAAAAATTTAAAAAAAAAATTTTTTTTTTTTTTGGATACTAAAAGTAGCGATTTTTATATAAAAAATAGTAAAAAAATAAAAAAAAATTTTTTTGGGTGTTTTTTAGATTTTTTTAGCTATTACTGTTTGTGTTCACACTGGTTCTCGCGGTTCTCGCAATAAAGGGTGGTTCCTAACGGATCTTTGTCCTATATATATATATATATATATATATATATATATATATATATATGGGAGGGTTTAAATGAGAACGCTAAATATTTGTGAGAACCGTGAGAACAAATGAAAAATCCATGAGAACTTGGTCAAAAACAATTCAAATTCAAAATTTTTTTCTACACTTATCATTATTATTCGAATACAATGTTAGAAATTCAATTTACACGTTTAAATTTACGTGAATTCATAAATAAAGAAAATTTACACATGTGTAAGTTTGCCATTTACACATGTGTAAATCTGCTATATTTACACATGTGTAAAAAATTTAAAAAGAATGATTTTGAAATGAGAAATGAATTATTTGATGTTATAAATTCTTGTTTTGATGTTGTATCTTAATTACAATGAGGTTTGTATAAAAAAATTGATTTTGATTGGTTTTTTCAATCGTTCTCACGGTTCTCGCAATATTTAGCGTTCTCAAGATAACCCTCCAATATATATATATATATATATATATATATATATATATATATATATATATATAGGGAGCCGCTAGAATGAGAACCACCTCGAGTTGTAAGAACCGCGAGAACTACACCCCACGGAGCGCCGTTCGCCATGATTTTTTTTTACAAGTAGATGTGTATATTATAAACACAGCCGTAAAAAATCATGGCGAACGGTGCTCCGTGGGGTGTAGTTTTTTACACCACAAGTTTGGTGAAAAAAAAAGAAAAAAGAAAAAAAATTAAAAAACAACAAACTTGTGGTGTAAAAAACTACACCCCACGGAGCGCCGTTCGCCATGATTTTTTACGGCTGTGTTTATAATACACACATCAACTTGTACAAAAAAAATCATGGCGAACGGCGCTCCGTGGGGTGTAGTTCTCGCGGTTCTTACAACTCGGGGTGGTTCTCATTCTAGCAGCCCCCTATATATATATATATATATATATATATATATATATATATATATATATATATATATATATATATATAGGGCTTGGTTATATAAGAAACCCTATCTTTTTAAGAAAACTATGGAAACCCATTGTGAACCATTGATTAGCTTACATCAAACTTGATCAAAGGCCATGATTATTTTGGTATGAATAAAAATAAAAAGAAATAAAAAGGACTGCCATTTTGTACCATCCAAGGGCATTTTCGGAAGTGAACATACACAATGGGAAATAAAAAGGACTGCCATTTTGTACCATTGATTATTTCTCTTACACACATGTTATCTCTCTCTCCTCTCTCCTCTCTCCTCTCTCCTCTTTCCTCTCTCTTCAATCAAGATCATGATGAACACCAAACACAAATTTCGATCTTCAAGTTCAGATCTACATCGTGAGAAAGAAAAATGTTTGAAGATTGTTGTTTTAGAGAGAGAACGACGGCAGGATGAAGGTTTTTAGAGAGATGAATTTTTTTGTTTTAGAGAGAGAAACAACAATCTTCATCATGTTCATCTATAATCTTTATTTTTTTAGAGAGAGAGAGATTTGAATGTTCAAGTGTGTGTGAGAGAAGAAGGTTTGAAGACCCTTCTTCGTGTTCATCGGACGGGTATAGATCCGGTAAGTGTTCTTGAAATATCATTTCACCCTTGATTTTTTGTTGAAATGGTTGTTAATATGTTTTTATGTGCTGAAAGTGTTTTAGTAATGGTTAATAGGGTATCCATGGTTAATGTTCATGTATTTTAAATAAATCAAAAACTTTAGGATGAGATTTTGAACGAGTTTTTTTTGTTGGTTTGGTTGCTTGTTAGGGGCTTTTGATCTTAACAGTAGCTGTTCTTATGTTGGTTTGGGTTGCTTGTTTGGGTTTGTGATCTGAACAGTAAGTGTTTTTTTTTTTGGTTGCTTGATTCACAGACTCAGGCCCATAACATGTGTTAAGCCCCCTGTTAGAATCTTATATAACGTGTGTTAATTTATAGAAACAAACCCATAAAGATATTCAATTGACAAGCTTGATGGATTTAAATAAATCCAAAACTTTAGGATGAGATTTTGAACGGGTTTTTTTGTTGGTTTGGGGTTTTTGATCTTAACAATAATTGTTTTTTTTTTGTTGGGTTGCTTGATTTACATAGACAGGCCCATAACATGTGTTAAGCACCTGTTAGAATGATATATAATGTGTGTTGATTTACAGAAACAGATCCATAAAAGATATTGAATTGACAAGCTGGATGGATGTAGGCGACGTTAATGCGGGGACATTGAATAAGTCACATCCTTTGGGAAAGATGTCTTCGTTCATTTATAGCATGTGTTGGTGGTTCATGCTGTAACAGAACACCATGATGTAACGTGTAATATGAAACGAGCCATTTATGGTAACACATGTACCGGTAATTTTGGAATATATAATATTGTATTCATGTATAAGCTAGTGGTTTACAAAACACCATGATGTGTATATACTGATCTAACATGTGTTACAATTTGTCTGTTCGGAACATGTAATTGCTTAACATGTGACAAGGGTGAAAACAGTCGACGGGGGCGATGAGTTTAATGGGGAGCTTAGTTAATATCGTAATCTTGTTGTAACCCCACTTGTATACATATGATAACATGTAAGCATCCATTATAACCCGACTTGTATTCAAGTATATGAAAGTGGTTTGCAAAACTCCATGATGTGCATATACTGATCGTAACACGTGAACAAGTTAACATGGAACATACAAGTTAATATCGTAACACCGTATACCTGAATAAAATGTGTTAAGCCTCTGTTATACCTGAATACATGAGTATAAGCTAGTGGTTTCCAAAACACCATGATGTGTATATACATACTGTAACATGTGTTAAAGTGACTGAAAATGTATAACGTGTGTTAAGCATCTATTATAACGTGTGTTAAGACTTCCATAATGGATGAATAAACTACAATAGTAACTTAACAACAACAGAGTAAACATGATATAACGTGTGTTAAGCCTCTATTATAACATGTGTTAAGACTTCCAGAATGGATGCATAAACTTCAATAGTAACTGTAACAGTAGAGGTACAAATACGGGCGCCTCCACCATTATAATCTTGTTGTAACCCGACTTGTATTCATGTATATGAAAGTGGTTTGCAAAACACTATGATGTGCATATACTGATAGTAAAAACGTGTACAAGTTAATATGGAACATACAAGTTAATATCGTAACACCGTATACCTGGGATAAAATGTGTTAACCCTCTGTTATAATCTTGGTTTAACCTAACATGGTGTCATGTATAAGCTATTGGTTTCCAAAACACCATGATGTGTATATACATACTGTAACATGTGTTAAGCGACTGAAATGTATAACGTGTGTTAAGCATCTATTATAACGCGTGTAAAGACTTCCACAGTGGATGAATAAACTCCAATAGTAACTTAATAACAACAGAGTAAACCTGATATAACGTGTGTTAAGCCTCTATTATAACATGTGTTAAGACTTCTAGAATGGATGCATAAACTTCAATAGTAACTGTAACAGTAAAGGTACAAATACGGGCGCCTCCAACAGAAAATGTGTTAAGTCTAGACCGTTTTAACATCGTGTACTAGAGAAAACAAGAAGAGTCTCACATTACATATTACTAGTAAACAAAAATACATAGCACTAATACGTGTTACATTGTACATGGGTTTCATGTCACATGTAACACATGCATGTCCTGAAGTTCAAACTATAACACGTGTTAGTTGTGTTGTGCTGTAACATAAACATGGTCATGATCCTTAAGCATCTGATCCACGTTTGACGAAACCAACGGTCCCGAGAATTGGATCTTGTTTCCCTTGTATCCATCACCATCCTAATAACAAAAAGATAAGATAACCGTTAAGTCGTTAACCACACATAACTATTAACACATTCATAGCCAGAAAATCTTTTTCTCAAACAACATCACAACTTTTTAGCTAAATTGCAATCTTTTTCTCAAATAAAATCACAACACAACCAAAAATCAGTTCATATGCAAACCAAGCATAACTTTTTAACACAAAAATAAAAACCTGTAAATTACATTAGCAAGTAACCCCTTTTAAGAACCATTTTAACAAAAAAAAAATCATGTTTCATCTCTAAAACAACCATTACACAAAAACCTATTAACAACCAGGTTTTATGAATAATTTTTGATATTTTTTCGTCTTTTTTTTTTTTGAAAATTGTGAAAAGCAAGGAAACAAGATTAAATATTTCAGAGATTTAAACCTGGGTTGCCTAGAACACTTCTTTTAATTGACATATATGGACAAACCTGGAGCATTAAATTCCTCATCGTTTTGGAAGTCGCTGCAAAAGAACCGGTTTGGGAAACTACGGACCGACGACATTAATTCAGAGGTTGGTGGATTTGTCTCCATTGATATTAATGGAGATGCTTGCTACTTTGGTGTAAATATGAAGTTTGGTGTTTCTCTGATGAGTGATGAAGAAGAGATAAAAGGAAAATATGAAAAAGAAATATGGGGGAGAGTGAATGTACGATTTGATGGGTTTGATGGGCAATTAATGAAAAGGTCACCTCATAATTCTTGGGGGTTAAAGAAATTTACTAATATAACCTTGATGTAAAAGTTAAAATAAAGAGATCAGTGCAACATGGCAACATGCTAGCCACATATATAGTTTGCTAAGTTTCCTAAAAAAATGGGGTTTTTTACCAAGCATTATCCTATATATATATATATATATATATATATATATATATATATATATATATATATATATATATATATATATAGGAACGAGATCAGGAGAAAACGCTCAAAAGTGTGAGAACGGTGAGAAAGCATCCTGACCCAACACGTGGCGCGCGATATAATTAGGACGTATGGGCTTTTTTGTCATTTTATCTTCTGCTTTTCTAGTTCCGTTTTTTCATAATATTGTTTTATTTTTGGGGTTTAAGATTTTTGGCGTTAACCAAATTCAATAATTAATGGCGTTTAATGGTTTCATTGTATTAACATTTTGGCGTTTATGACGTTTTTTCAAATCGTATGCTATTGGAACCCCAGGGGGTCAGGAAATCTATCTGAATGGCGTTTTTCAAGGCGTTTTAAACAAGATGGCCCATTGTTCTATTATTTTTTATATACATTTTGGCTTTTGTGATATCTTGACGTTTTACAATTGTAAGATTATATTACAACCACAGGGGAAAAAATAGAAGCGAAGAAAATAACTTAAAAATCTTAATCGGATCTCTCTTCACAATCTTCATTGTCATCAGTCTCTCTCTTCTTTAATAGTACAAGAAGTGTCAGCAAATATATGGCGTTTTATGTAAAACTTAACAAACCCATCGGTTTGATTATTTTGTCTGCTCATCTGTTGAAGTGGCTTTTCGTGGATGTTTGGGGACATAGATCTATGACGTGTGGGTGGGTTTTTTTCGCTTTTTCTTCATCTTGATCTTGATCTTCATCTTTATAATCATCCCACTCTTCAGTGTCATTGATCACTTCTCCTCTTCCAAGCCTTCTTCCCCTCAGCTAACAATTCATTCAGTGAAACTTCAACAAGAACAATATTGAATATCCAAGAACGCATATTAGCCATCTTTGATTTTTTTTAGTTTTTTGGCGTTTTACAGTAAGTGGTATTTAGTAGTATTGGCGTTTTTTTGTTTGATCAAATGGAAGTTGCCGAGACGTATCATTTTATAGGATGTCTTTTTGGTGCGTAAGTTAGGTGGTGCATTATTATAATAAAGTATTCATCGTTTCAGTTACTGTTTGTAATTATTGTTTTTGATAAGCTTTATCTCTTCTTTTAAGTTTGGCGTTTTAGATTCTAATATAATAAATTTTCCCTCTCTTCAGTTTTACTGATTTATAGTTACTGTTTTTACTTACATTTTAAAGTTTGGTTTTTATTTATTTTATTATTTTTTTGGGTTTTTTATAATAGTTGTCCAAAGTAATTTTATTATGGTTTGGTAGTTTTTGGAGCGTTTTATGGCATGTTGGCAATTTGACAAGCATTTGGCTGTGTGGTGTTTTTATTAGATATGACGTTGTTATTATATAACAATCAACTGAAAAAGAAAATTAAAAAAATATATATATTGATCTTCCAAATCTTCACTGTCACTGGTCTCTTTCTTCTTTTGAAGCATCTTCACTGGTTGTTTCGACTTTCGTATGATTTTTTTTTATTTTTGTTTTTCGAAGTAGTTTTTTGTCGCCGTGTGGAAGCACAAAGTCTGAAATCAGCATCTTTTTCTTGAATATTTGTCCATCTCTTGCAACAAAATTTTATTGAGTTTACACCCTTCAGCCAACAATCTTTGAATTTCCAATGAACGATGTTTGATTTTTTAACTTTTTTGGCGTTTTACCGAGAAAAAGAACGCCACTAAATAAACTAACTTAAAACTCTAAATTTAATCATGCTAAAATTAATAATGTTTTGTTGTATGGTGATGGACAACATTGTTAATCCTCAGTTAAGAAAGATGTCTGACAATGTTGTCCATCCCATACAGCTAAACTTTATTGACAACAAACCTCAATAATGTTTTTGTATATTTTGGCGTTATAAATTGGATGGAAGTTGAAGATGAAGTCAATAAGATTTTACTTAATGAAATGGACAATATCCTCACTTAAGGATTTTGTCTATTACATTGAGCGAAAGCTTACAGACAACCAAACTGAATTTCAAATAAACGTTTTGGTTTAGAAGATATTTGATGTTTGGGTTTTTTGGCGTTCCTAAGACGAATGGTATATACTAAATATGGCATTTGGGGTTTTTTGTGTGTTTTTAATTGAATGTCTGAGATATTGTATATATAGGAGTTTTTTGGCGGTTTTTTAGGCCGGATTTTATTATAATTAAGTTTGACGTTTTATATCTAATGGCGTTTTTAGGTAGAATAGTGTGTGATATTTTGTTTGGTGTTTTATTTCATGAGATGTCGTTCATAGATTGTTTTGATGTTATTTACGAAAACGCCATCGTGCCAATCTAGTCCATAGATTGTTTTGATCTAGCGATTCATAAGCGTTCTCACTGTTCTCACAGTTTCCACTGTTTTCTCTAAATCCTGACCATATATATATATATATATATATATATATATATATATATAATATCAAATACACAAGTTTTAAATTTATAAAAAATGGAAATCACCTAAAACCAAACTACACACATAACAGGCAAGTATACATATCGTATACACAGTATAGTAGTGGTAAGAACCAAGTATCGATCCTAAGGACAAATGGTTCTGTTTGACTTTTGTAGTTAAACAGTGGTAGTGAATCAGTGGTTTTTTTTTGCTGTAAACGGTGGTTAACAAAAGTAAAACAAAGTTTTGTATCACTGAAACAGATGTTTTGCTCCTTTGAACAAAGTTTTTGTTTTTGGTATTTCTAACAATCTTTTCATGATTTTAAAAGTATAAATTTTGATTTTCTTGATTTTTTTTAAAACAACATTTTAATGTTATTAAAAAAAAGACTTTTGATGGATTTTCAGAAAACATTTTCATGTTTTATTTGAATGATGATAAGTGCTAGGGAAACCTTTGTTTGCACTTTTAAATTACCAACAAATTTTCTCTGTAGACAGTGGAAATGGGTCAATTTTAATGTTGTTATTAAAAAAAAGAAGACTTTTGATGGATTTTCAGAAAATATTTTCATGTTTTATTTGAATGATGATAAGTGCTAGGGAAACCTTTGTTTGCACTTTTAAATTACCAACAAATTTTCTCTGTAGACATTGGAAATGGGTCAATTTTGCAGAGAGTCCAAGGCATCATCTGCCTTGGTATTGGTCTTTTCTTCTAATGTATTTTCTCTTTGCAAATGGTATTTTGTGATGAGTAATTGCTGAGCTATCTCAAACAATTGTTTTTAACCCTGTGCAGGTGCTTTCACACTTGGGTCAACTATTGATTGACCAATTCCAATAAGTTGGTCATATCCATGAGGATGCCTGTTTATCCTAGGCTTCTGGGGCATGTGTAAAGATTCATTTTACTTATTAGGTACCACGTGACAAGGTGGTTGCCGATATCCTCTGGGATATGTGTTTGAAGGTGGTGCATCTGAGACTCGAACTTCCCTGTGAACAAGGTATTGGTTCAAAGTCTGTATGACAAGTGCGTGACCAGATTCAACTCTTTTGGGAAGTGGTTTTGAATCCCTGTTGATAGGACCATCTTCCCTTTTAAAATCCATTTTTTCTTTTAACCTATTCTTGTTGATATCATACGGTTTTAGGAAGAAGCACTGTTAGGTCATATGATTGATTTCCCACAGATGGTGCACCCAGATGTTGACTCACATATATTGTTTCCTCTGTTAATATCATATGCTTTTAACTTGAAACAGTCTTTTGTCATATGACTTTTCTTTCCACAAAACTCACAAAACCATTCTGTGGTCCTATCTTTCCTGTTACCCTTATCTCTTTTTCCAGCAATAGATTATTTTTATCTTGGGTGGCTTGAGACCATCTAAGGTTGGTGAAATCAACAGGTTTGAAGTTTTCAAGAACATCACATTCATCAGACCAAGTGGGTTTAAGAGTAATCTTTTTTTACCACTAGGTTCAGTGATCTTGATTTCTTCACCAGTTGAATTGGTTGCAATGATCTCAACCATTTCATAGTCAATGGAAGTGTTGGCAAGTTGTTCTTTGTCATTTTTTCTGAACCCAACACCAAACTTCACATTGCTTTTAATTTTTTTCTAAAAGCATCTCATAACCATTGCAGGATTCAACCCATTTTTCATAAGTAATTTGAGTGGATTCGAACTCCTTTTTGCAACTTTGATATTTCTATATCATTGTTAGAGTGGGTCCTTGGTTATGGTTGCTTCATGCTTGAGACTACTTATTTGTTGGTCTTTTTCAACTATTCCTTTTTTAAAATCTCTCTTAATTTTTTCAAGAACTATTTCAGTGATTTGGACCTTCTCTCTTAGGTTTTCATTTACCTCTTTAACATTTGAAAATGCTATGATGCAATTGTCAAAACATAACTCTTTGAGAGTTTAAGGTGATACCTTAGAGGCAACAATTTGTACTATATCAGCATTGATGCATTCAATGGAACGTTTGGAATAGTTTTCTTCAATCCTTTCTGCATGCTCTTTGTCACAAACAGATGTTTAACCTAAGCTCACAACAATTTCCTCAATTGTGCTTTCACCAACAGTTGTTTGAACATCTGGATTTTCTCCCCGTGAGATACATTCAACAGCCATAAGAGCAAAATTTTCATCAGTTAAGTTTTCTGGCAAGCTGCTCTAGTCAACATAGCCTTGAGTAAAGAAGCTTTGTTGACCAGGCTCTGCTGGTGCTGGAGTAGGAGCAACTTGGGCTCCTAGGGGGCACAATGCTACTAACATTTATGCTGACACTTCTCATGTTTCTAGTCATCCAGGTGGTAGTCAATAACAATGTGTATCTCCAACACAGTTTACACCTCATCAGTTCGGGAATAAACACTATCTGCATCCACCAGGTTATAACCCACGACAACATGGGCCCAACTTTACTTTAGCTCAACCATCACAATCGCATGGTAACTACCAACATGCTTGATGCATGCGAATGGTATATAAATAAAATATATCAATTACATAAGTTTTAGAATTATAAAAATGGAAATCACCTAAAACCAAACTACACATATAACATGCACGTGTACATATCATATTGTGAAAATCAAACGAGTTAGATTTACCAAATTGTTATGAGTTGGTAACATCATTGTATTGTGAAAAACTTTGATCTAGTAAAATCTCGTTCATAGGTCTCGTTCTTGTACTTTGAATATATAGTGTTGTGGATCTTGTTTTAAGATAAGTGTTGTTTGAAAAATAAACTTTTGTAATATTTTTGGATGAGAGAATACAAACCAAGTTAATGATTTGTGTTATAAATTCCTTTACTGTTTAAAAATTTATTGCTTTTAAGATAAAATGTTTTAAATTTAACTTTAAAATAAAGAAACTTTGTGTCTGAAATTTTGAAAATTCTCATCCAAATGGTAAAAATTTGAAATTTTAAAAGAAAAAGGTAGTGTTTCGAAAAATGAAAATAGGATCTCATAGTGTCGTGAAATGAAATGAAATGAAATTCATTTCAATCGTCTCGAATCAAACATATCACCGAAGGTAATATGATGAAATAGTATTGTGAAAGGAAAGTTGTTTCGATTGTCGTGAATAGCAAACATATTACCGAGGGTAATATGATGAGTAGTGTTACGTAGGTCATTTAGAAATCGTTCGACATAGTCAAGATGGATAGGGTTTTATAATGTTTCATGAAGACATGCTTTAGCCTATAAGTGGACACTCACCCTAAGAGTTCCCAGGTAAGAGTGACTGGTCCGAATATGATTTGTACGAACACTCTAGCCTTAGACAGAAAACTCGAGGTACATGCATCCACCCTTCCAGATTGCATGTGTTCACATTATTAAACCCAAGATTTCGATGAAAAACGTTTGAGGAAAACATTTAAGAAATCTTTTGATACAAATCGTTTGAGATAAAACATATTGTGAAATATTTTGATGAAAACGTTTGAGAAAACATTTTGAGAAATATTTCAATGAAAATGTTTTAAGAAGGACATGTTGAGGAACACCTTAAGGCATGAGGCCTAAGTTTCAGGATAAATCATCTAGGGCTAGATGATTTTTAAATCATAAAATAGTTGTGGCACGAATAAGGCTGAGGATTTAGGAAAAAGTTCCTAAGTCTACTCATGTTTGGGTCCTAGGAAGGTTATAGACTAGGTTTAAGGCATGCGAATAACCTAATTCCCTATAACCAGCGCTCTGATACCAATCTGTAACACCCCAATCGCGAAATACAACAACACGCGGCGGAAATATCGGGGAGTCACGTTACAAATTGCTCACAACTACTGGTACTAAATTGTTTCAATATCATTAACATCGTTTTATAAACAAAGAATACATGTAATTGTCTTTTGATTAAAGAAGTCTAAGGTCCGGATGCAGTCCTATGCTTTGCCTGCTTGAACAGTCAAAAGTCCTGAAACATATGTGAAAATCAAGTTAGCATAAAAATGCCGGCAAATACATAGGTTTTGTTAGTCAAATAAATGACAAAAGTTTGATATTGCAATACTTTGACAACTACAAGAGTTGTCGATTGAAAATAAATCTTGAAGCCAAAGAATGGCAAAAGTTTAGTAGTGCAATACGTAATCTTGATTGTGAAACTCATGGAAAAAAGTATTGTATATGGCAATATGATTATTACTAAGTAATTTTTATGCCATTTGAAATTGTACATTGTAACCTCGTTGAAATCATTGTAAAACTCGTTAAGGTATTATTAGAAAACCAATCAAAGATTAATAATAACAGTTTTGAAATTTATCAAAACTTGTGTGAGTATTATATAAATCAAGTCAATGATTTATAATAATACTTTAAACATCCTTCAAAGAATCTAATATATAAAGATATGGGAGATTCTTCAAGGATTTGGATAATCGAATATTGGATCAATTGTACACAAAATCCTAAAGTGATTCGGATAACGCTACAAGAGTAATAAAATAAGAAAACTTATATATAGGAAGTACCAGCGGCGTATCCACCATGTTCTTATTTTATTATACTTGTTTCGTTATCTAAATCACAACTATCACATAAACACATAAATTGTCAATCTGCCAATCAACTTGTAAACACACATTAAAGCACATAATGAATCCAATCAAGGACTCCAATATTAGTACTTTAAACATCCTACAAGAATTAACCTATGAAGATAGATAGAGGCTATAAGGATTCGGTTCCTGTTACATTGTCTACTCACATACGCATTAAAGCACACAATGAATCCAATCACGGATTCTAATATTAGTACTTTAAACTATGACATCTTTGCTTATGATATCATCTTACAAACTCTGAACAATACAATATTAATAAAGCAGTGTGTTTTGATCCCAATGTTTGTCATTTATGTTTGATTTTATCCACATGTTGATTTTTGATCGATTTTGAACTCTACATCGCTTTCTGGGAAGTTATACGCAAACTGATGCGTAAATACGATCAGTTTAACGCGACAAACACTCCGGAATGGCAAAATAAACTTAACATACCTTAAATAACCTTTACATAACTTAGAAATAAGTTTTGAAGGCTTTGGTATGGCAAAAACAAGTTTATTTGCTCTCATGGACTATTTGCGTCAACTTGCAAAAGTCTGCCGTTTCGTAAGGAAACGTACTGTCCGGAACTTGATCATAAGTTAAACATACCATATATAACCTAAACATGGATTAGAAATAAGCTTTGATAGGTTCGGTGTGCGAAAACATGCTTATATGATCTTACGGGGACTAAAAGTGTCAAAAACGGCGTAAGTTTGCATTTTCGCGCATATATTACGTTCTGACCACATCTGGACATCCAAAATTTTTGTACACACTAAAATATTTTTATTTTAGTGATCGTCATGCAAAAATTCCAATCGTCGCTTAATTTGGTTCGTTTTCACATCCGTTTGAGTTTCGTCGTAATTTAACGAACAACGCGACCGTACAACCAAACGAGCCGACATCCGAGAGTTTTCCTAGCATATTTTGAGTCCTCTAAACCTTATTGACCTTGTAGAGCCTTGAAAATGGCTTAACGGGTGTCAAAAGTGCCAAAAATGGACTCGAATGCATGTAGGGACCAAAGCTGTCAATTATGAAACTTTGCTGATCTGGGGAAGCCAGGCGGGGCGCGTAAGCCCACCCCCATCTCTTACGCGGGGCGCCTGAACAGGCCAGTGACCAGAAATTCATTTTTAGCATTCTGTTTGAACTTCAGGGGCTGTTTATGTAATTTTTTGCTGTGTTAAGCAAGTTTAAGTGTTCACCAAGGCTACTAATCAGTTCATAACACATGGATGGCCATGATTTAATCCTTGGAGGCTACACAAACACTTGGAGTAATCTTGTAACTTCACTACAAGTATAAATAGCCCACTCCTTTCACTCTTATCTGCTTTGGAGCTCTCTCAAGCTGATTTGGGACTTGTCTTCTTTGTAGAAAAGATAGCAAGGACTATAGTGAGCACTCTTTCATTCTTTTTATTGCTTTCTAGTTTAAAAAGTCAAACAAGTGTTTGACTTTCTGTTTGACCAGTCTTTGGTCAATGCAAAGTTCGGTTGAACTTTGCAACGTGATTGTAATCACGTTGGTTATAATCCTTAGTCATTATACCCGCTGATTACCACGTTAACTAGGTGTAGTGACGAGTCAAAGTTTCGGTCAAAATGCGTTTTAGCACGCATTTTGCCTCAGAACTACTTTAGGGTATCAAAACACTTTGTTTTGATACCAAATCAGTAGGTTAAACATGTTTTGACATGTTTAACTCGTCACTATTAGTTTAGTGCTTGTTTAGGGTCGTGAGTTAAGCGGTCTAAGCAACCGCTTACACTTTCGAAAACGACCCGTTTGGTCGATCTTTAGGATCCGACCAAGTTTAATTAGTGATCATAGTTGCATAGGGAATAACCACTGAGGTTATACCTTATGATCACATAGGATTGGTTAGTCATATGCTAGTTAGCTTGTATGCCCATAGGAAATGACCAAAATGCCCTTTTGAAGCATAAATCCGTATTTTGACTATGTGAACATATTTTTGACATGTAAACTGATTTAGTAACATGTTTATGGATAATTGGGCATGTAAGACTTGGCATAGCACATAGTTAACCATCCGAACCTAGTTTTACGCTAACGACGCCTTATAGTAGCTTATGTTACCATAATGTGCCGAAATGGGTCAAAAGCACTTAGGTAGACTTTCCAATCAGAATGTAAGGCCTATTAAATCATACCATATGAGTTCAATTACTCATTTGTTTATAGAACCTCATTCTATCCTATCTCCCGAGTTAGGATCCGTTTAGTAACATAGTTACCTATACTAGGTGCCGTTTGATTCTGTGATACTTGGAGCTTAAATTGGTCTTAGTCTCAAGACTAATTAGCAACCCCAAGTGAGTACATAGTTCCCCTCTTTTACCGTTTTCAAATACTTTGGGGTGATACACATGTACATACGTGTTACTTTCGTGCATTTCATGCTTTTATGACATAAACATGCTAGTTTCACCTAGTACACTTATAGTACATGCTTTCAATTGTGTTTTGCTATGTATGTCAAGCATGCTAGCACATTGATTTGTTACACATTTGTTGCATATGTTTACTTAGCATATGGAACACATTGTTTTACATGACATTTCTGCTATGTATGTTTACTCAGCATGCTAGTACATTGTTTTACATGAACATTTCTACTAGGCATGTTTACTTAGCATTCCTAGTACATGGTTTTCACATGCTACACTGGTTATGACATTTGGTGTGTTTAATCGGGACAATAATACATTCATTAACATTGATCATGCCGCTTGAACTTATGTAATGGTACCATAGGAATTGATAACTCCCGTTTCCGACTTCCTAGGTTTGTTTGGAAGTTGGGAATGACATAATCCGACTACATAATTTAGATAAACCTTTAATTCGTTTAAGGGTTTGTCGCCACAGTCGCAAGGCTTGAATGTATGCGATTAACATTACTGCATAAATATTTGTAACCATTAAGCATTGTTTTTTCTGCAAAGCATTACATTTTATTTAAACTTAGGTTTATTCAAATACCTTGTTTTGTACATTTTTACTATGGGGTTGAGTAACTTCTAGTTATTCACCATACATGACATTTGTTTTCACATTTGACATCATTACATAGTTAAGTAGATGATTTCCTACTTGCTATGCATTTCATTGGTTATACATGATACATATTACACATGACATTATACATGGTTTATACATAAACATTTTGGCATTTAACATGACATTTTGGTTGGTTATTGATAAGTGACTTATGTAACGGGGCTACGTGTTATATGATAAAAGCATGGTGGATACGCCGCTGGTACTTCCTATATATAAGTGCTTTTATTGTATTATACATTGTTACGTTATCTAAATCACTTGGACAAGACATGAAACATTTTTACAAGAACATGACATTGTTTTACAAAGTATACATTTTTATACAAATTCACTTCTACTTGGTTATTCATTTAACCATGCATTGTCCTTTCATCATCATTTGATTTTCATATCGATTTTCATATGATTTCATAAAGGAAAACATTTTACAAGGTTCATGACTACATTTTGTTAAACACTTTTCAAACCACAAGTCATGAATCTGCATAAACAAAACCTATGTATCTCACATGCATTTTTATGCTGACGTACCTATTTTTACATGTGTTTTCAGGTGCTAATGCATGATGGTGTTTGTGCTTCACTTAGGCGGACTCGGGCCTTAGTGACTTAAAAGACAGTTAATTATGTTATTTTAGTTTGAACTTAAAGACAATGTAAACTCTTTATTCAATAATACATAACTTAAATTGCCATGGTTGTTGAAACAATAATCCTGTCGCCTCACTCCCCGGCGTTTCCGCCGCGGTTTTGTTGTTTTGACGCGGCCGGGGTGTGACAGAAGAGTTGGTATCAGAGCCAATGGTTATAGGGAATTAGGTTATTAGCAATGCTTTGACCTAGACTATAACTTTCTAGGACCCTAACATATAATTTTACTTGTGTTTAGATCTTAAAACAATACCTGTCACCTATCCTTAGGTGATTACCAAAACATGAACACAATTTCCAAAATGAGTTTTTGAAAATCAATCATCTATCCTTAGATGATTTCTTTTGGTCTTGTACCTTCGAAATTTTCAAAATCTCGTCAAAGTTTGGGTCTAAATAATGTGAACACGTGCAAACTGGAAGAGTGAATGCCTGTACCCTGAGTTTTCTGTCTAAGGCTAGAGTGTTCGTACAAATCCGCAGTATCGGACCAGTCACTCTTACCTGGGAACTCTTGGGGTGAGTGTTCACTTATAGGCGGGCATGTCTTCGGTGATACATTATTATGACTCATTTACTTTGATTTATCACTGTGTGTTGTTTGTTTGCTTTGTGGTAACAAACAAATGACCACCTTCCTTGCTTTTTGTTGATTTTATTGATATCTCATTTTTCATCACATTATCTCACTCGTTTTCTCTCATGTTTCCTCTTTTAGAATGCCTCCTCGACGTAACGTTCCTCAACCTGATGCTGAACTGGCAGCTATTATAGCACAACAGATGGCTGCAATGCTACCTGGTCTCATAACTCAAATAAACCAAGCCACCAATAACAATGTTGTTGGTGCACTACATCTGTCGACTACGTCTTGTATCGAGTCTTACATTGTATTGTATAGATTAGGGCACGATTTATGAGAAAACAGGAGAGTATATGTATTTTAGGTAGAGGTTTCACTCATATGGTCTTAACCTGATAGTTTCGCTTATATGTATGGTTTCGCTTATATGGACATGTGTCCATTGGAGCGAAACTACCATGCCTATATATAGGTGTTCAAATGAGCGAAACCTTATCAATTGTATTGTATTCCATGCCGAAGTGCTGCCGGTGTGAAGAACTGCGTGTAATCTATTGTTAATCAATACAATTAGCAGTTTTAGTGAAGATTCAGCTGTTTCTACCTCTGTTTCTTGTTATTCCGCACCTGAAACGTAGTTGAACGCCTCTGAACGACTCAATCGGGTCAGATCACGATCCTACAAGTGGTATCAGAGCTCAGGAGGAGGAGTTCTGCAGAGAATAGCTGGAATTTGTCAAGATTTCTTACTTCTACACCTTCTTTCATTAATTCAGAATGTTTTAACGGTCAAAATTGGATCAAAATTTCACAGACTGTGCGTAATTGGACATAAACAAATCCTGGAAAGTTTCGGACCAAAATACAAATTAAAAATGAATTAAAATTGATTCGGACTAGGTTTCGCTTATACAGACTTTGTGTAGTTTCGCTTATTCGAACACTTAGTTTCGCTTCTGTATCACATCATCGAGGTTTCGCTCCAAATTGTATCTTGTAGTTCCACTCTTGTGTACTTCATCAAGGTTTCACTCCAAATTACTTTGAGGTTTCGCTCATTTGCACAATCAGGGTTTCGCTTATTTGAACATCATAGTTTCGCTCCAGAGAACATCAAGGTTTCGCTCATTGTGCACTATCACTTGATTTCGCTTATTTGTCTCTGATCTTGGAAAACGTGCTAAGTCATCATGGATACCGAGTTCTATAATGCGTTTGCAACACCGTCTGGTCCATCAGCTATTGTTCAAGCCATGAGTTTAGAAAACGAGACAGGAACCACCCAAAAGCCCCCGAAATTGATGAGTATCGAAGAATATTACGGGTGGAAAGATAGATTCGAGAACTGGGTTCAGGCAAACCATCTTAGGTCATGGGAATGCATACTAAAGAAATACGTGTTTTTTTTTGGGTAAAGGGTTACCCCGGTGATTTTATAAATTTCACAATCAAAAACAAGTAGTGAGGAAACGTCCACACTAGTTCAAACATGAGACATGCCCCATGTAAGTAAGCCAAACAACCAACAAATACAAATTAACCACACCTAGACACTTATCTAGAGAAACACACACAAACAACTAGACAAAAAAGAATTAGCCTCCATCATCGATCGTCTTGTCTTCAGCAATCTCCCACTCTGCCAACAGCTTCCGCACATTAGCACACTGTTTGAATTTGACGCCCATTAGCTTGTACCGAATAGTCTTGAGAATTGTGTCACGAATCACATCCGGGGGTCTCGATTGATTTCTGAATAACCTATGATTCCGTTCTTGCCAAATGACATAAGCCGTCGCCCCAACCACGAGCCTACTAACATAATCAGCCGCCCTCTTCGACTTTCCTCGATCCTTAAGCCATCTTGTAATCGAAGACCATTTAGGATCCACATTAGCCATAGCCGCCTTGTCTCGGACCATACACCAAATTTGAGTAGAAAACCGACACTCAAAGAAAAGATGATCATGAGAGTCCACATTCTCAAAACACAAAAGGCAACACATCATGTTCATATTTTTACGTCTTGAAAAATCCCACTTTAAAATGATATCTTGTGTGAGGAGCTTCCGACGCATAATGAGCCACATTAAGAACGCATGTCTGGGAATGCATTTATTAAACCACACAATGTTAACCCAATCGATCTCCTGCTCCCTTGACCGAAGAGCCTGCCAAACTGTAGACGAAGAAAAATCATGAAGATCGTCCCCTTCTTTCCAGCATAGTCTGTCATCTGTGTTCGGTTGCAAGTGGATAGAATCCAGCTGATTCAACTCATTGAATCGAGATCTCCAAACTTGCGGCCAAACCCACGAGTTATCAGAATAAAGATCCGCAACCTTATCTTCTAACAAAAAACCTGCATTGTTTATCATTCTAGGCGAAACGAAATTAATGAGAGGCCCTAGATTACTCCATATGTCAAACCAAGCTGAAGTAGTTTTACCATTCCCCAACTTAGACCAAATATAACCCCTTAAAATCGGCCTGATTTGCAGAATTTTCCTCCATGACCAGCTACAATTTGCCCCTTCATTACATCTCCAAAAGTTACCTTGCTTTAACTTATATGAATAAATCCAAGCGACCCATAGCGAATTCCTCTTGATTAAAATACTCCAAGCATGAGACGCCATAAGAGCCTTATTAACATCTCCAAGCCTCCTAATACCCAGCCCACCCTCATACTTTGGAACACAGATAGCATTCCAAGCAACTTTTGCTTTACCTCTATGAAAAGCCGCTTCTTGAGACCAAAGAAAGTTCCGCATTTTCGCCTCTAGATCTTTAATAGTACTGGCGGGTAATATGAAAACTGAGGACCAGTAAATATGCATCGAAGCCAAAACCGAATTAATAAGCTGAAGCCTACCTGCGAACGACAAAAGCTTATTTCTCCAGTTATCGATTCTCTTCTCCATTCTCTCCACCAAAACACTACAATCTCTAGCACGGAGTCTCGATGAAATTAGAGGAACACCCAAGTACCTGACCGGTAAAGCTCCCTCCTCAAATGGTAAAATATTCAAAATAGCTTCCTTGACAGCAATCGAGACATTACAGAAAAACGCGGTGCTCTTTTGAATACTAGGGACCAATCCCGACATATTAGTGAAGCGAGTAAGAGCTTTCATAATAAACCGAGCTGAATAAACCTCTCCACGAGCAAACAGAAATAAATCATCTGCAAAACAGAGGTTAATGATACGCTGCTTCTCACATTTATTGTGAAACTTGAACGACCTATCCAACCTAGAAGCATGCTGAAGAATACACGAAAGAATCTCCATGACAAGCGTGAAGAGATAAGGAGATAGCGGATCTCCTTGACGTAACCCCCGACGGCCTTTGAAATACCCGTGAATTTCCCCATTGATACAAAGAGAATAGGTTGGAGAAGACACACAAGTCATAATCCAATCCACCATCCTAGAGTTGAAACCAAACCCCAAGAGCACATCCTTTAGAAACCTCCAATGAACGGTATCGTATGCTTTTTGTATATCTACTTTAAACGCACACCGAGGAGGCCCAAAATTCCTATGATAGTTGTGCATCAGTTCCTGAGTAAGAAGAATGTTATCCGAAATCTTCCTTCCCGGTACAAAGGCCGATTGGTTAATACCAACAATATGAGTCAAACACCCTTTAATGCGGTCCGCCACAATTTTGCTAATACATTTATAAATAACATTACAGCACGCAATTGGACGATAATCTGTGACCGTAGACGGCGTGGGCTTCTTAGGGATAAGAACAATGAGAGTATTATTCAGCTCCCGAAGAATCTTACCTGTATTAAAGAAATCCATAATAGCATTCGAAACATCATTCCCAACCACCTCCCAAGCTCCTTTAAAAAACGCCGCCGTATACCCATCAGGGCCAGGAGCCTTATCATTACCAATGGAAAACATAGCCCGTTTAACCTCTTCACATGTCACCGGACGAACCATATGCGTGGAAACATCAGCATTCAACTTATTCGAAAAAAGATCAGACGAGGGCCGAAGCTCTAAGGCATCTTCACTACCAAGGAATTTCTCATAATGAGTAACAAAAGCGTTAGCGACACTTTCCCCTTCAAACAATTCCCCTTCCGAATTCATAATAACCTCAATACGAGTCACATGATTTCTACTTTTTAGCGAAGCATGAAAGAAAGCCGTATTGCAATCCCCCGCCCGAAGCCAATCCACTTTAGATTTCTGCTTTAGAAAACGCTCTTCATCTAGGCACGCCTCTTGATAAGCAGCCGTAATCCTAGTTTCTTGATTACGAAGATTTAGATTAGAGGGCCATCTATCTATTTCCCGTTGGATCGCATCCAACTCCCCACGTAACGTTTCTACTTTCTTGTGCAAATTACCTTGTTGGAATAATAAAGCACGAAGAGGTCTTTTCAAAAGACGTAACTTTTTAACCAACTGGAATTGCTGAACACCCTCAACATTATTTTCCCACACCTTCTTGACCGCCTCAATAAAACCCGGTTTGTAAACTAAAAAGTTGGCAAACTTGAACGATTGATGCTTTTTATTGCCTGTCGCTGGAATTTTAAGCAAACAAGGGCAATGATCGGATAACCGATTCGGGTGGAAAAAAGCTACCGAGTTGGGAAACACATCAACGAAAGGTGTATTACCCATAATTCTATCAATTTTCTTTAGAAGACCAACTCCCTCCTTAGGCTTTTGGTTCCACGTAAAATGCATTCCCGAACTATTTATATCGAACACTTCTAGCTCCGAGACACACTCTTGAAAATCTCTCATACCAGGGGAAATAATCGAAGTGCCCATCGACTTATCATCCAGATGCAGAGCTGAATTAAAGTCGCCTAATATAACCCACAGATTGTTACCAACAAGCACTTTATGTTTGGATAAATGATGCCATACCTCCCTTCTAGTGCGATAATAATTAGCCGCATACACAACTGAGCAAAATAACTTCCTTTTATCTTGTTTAAAAATGATTTGAAAGTGCATAACCTGAGAAGATTGATCGAGCAATATGACTTCAAGAATACCCGGATCCCAGCCAGCAATAATTCTTGTACCCTTCTGACAACTACTTCCATTGGAAGACCAATCCCACCGACGGAAAACAGAAGAACAAACCTTATTCAGATTTTGAATATCCACATGGGATTCTAAAATAGCACAGAAAGACAGCCCATTTTCCTTTACAATTTGACGAACCTCCTGTTGTTTCAGAGGGCGGTTCAACCCCCTAATGTTCCATGCAGCAAGACTAATCATTGGAAACAACTGGAGAAGGAGTGCTTGCCCCTTGTTTATCATTTGGTTTCTTAGTGTTTTGTAACATAAATTCATTCGTTTCATTAAATACCTCCACAACCTCCTCACTGTCTGAGTCGACAAACCCATCGCCTTCAATATCATTCAAAGCAGCAAACGGATTTTTAGATTCAATTCCACTTGTTGATGGATCTTTTTTCGCCTCCCCCTTCGGTTTGGCAATCACCGGCCTATATTCAAACTTTTGTTTTTGCTTATTAACTTGGAATCCCTGTTTTCGAGCCACTTTCCTAGCCGGAACATCTTGATACCCATCTTTATCAATAACCGGATTCTTTTTATCGTAACGCTTCCCTGGCATTTGATTCTTATCATTCTGACCCATCCTCTTTACGATATCAGGCTTTTTGGGGGTAAGAGGACATGTTTCAAACGAGTGGCCAAAGACACAACATTTAGAACACCTCGACGGGTACCATTCATATTCAACATACATAGATTCTTTAACAAAACCCTCCCCCTCAAGTTCAGGAATGGCTAACGTGATTTCCTCACGCAACTCCTTGTCAGCAGACACCTCGATTAAAGCTCTAGCATAACTACTTCGGCCCCACATATCCATACACATGGACGTAGTATACGAATCCAGAAGTTTCGGTTCCCCAATTGTTGTGGCAATCATACTCAACCCATCTTCTGTATAAGCCGCAATAGGAATATCATGAATTTTAACCCATACCTGAACCTTTTTAACCTCCTTTTTCTCCAACTTAACAGTCGGATTCCATTCACAAAGGAACAACGGTTGAGACCGAATGATCCATGGTCCTCCTTTCAGAGCATCCAGCATACCCGTTTCATTAGAGAATTGGAAAAAGAAAAAACCATTCGCATTCATCATGGTTTTTTCCAACCCAAATTTCTTCCAGTTATTACGAACGAAATACTCCACAACCGGGAACGCCACACGGTCACCCAAAAAATATCCATATAACGTGTTAGCTAACTTTTGTTGCACTGCACGAACAGATTCACGAGGAAGAACAACGTCACATCCCTCATGCATAACTGGACTTGCAAGATTTCTAAAGTTAACTTTCCTTGACTTAGAAGCCGCAACCGAGTCCGCATACGATCTTGCATTCGAGGATTCACCTTGAACGCGCGTTAAAATCAGTCTTCAAACCCTGACTACCACTCTCGGGATCCCTACGGCTAGTTTGGCTACCTTGCACACCATCTTGATTTCTAATGACATTAGGGTTTGCATGGAGATCCTTCTTTGCCGCCATAAAACTTCCTTCACCTGCCGAATCCGTATAACCTTCCACAGGTTTCGAAATCTCAAATAGCCCATCAATAACAGAATTGTTACTGGTAGAAAACATACCCCGTCTTGGGGCCAGATTGTTACCCTCAATATTCGTTACCCGCAGACCAATACCACGCATTGGAACAGTATCCGGAGAAGAGTTTGGCTCGTACATCCCGGCATCCTTCAGAACATCAGCAGGGAACGGTGAAACTGGAACTCCATGCTGATCAAACAATCCTTGATTCACAAGTTTATCGGGGATGTTACTCCCCGGATAATTACGATCATTCATTAGCAGAACACAACTCTCCCTTATACAATATAAAAAGAAAACACCATGCACGAAGAACAAACGACCACCACGCCAAATCACCGAAAAACTGCAGCAGAAACACAGAGAACGAAACCCTAATCCTTAACCCTAGCGCCGAAAATCAATCCCAATTTGATTAATCCAGAGTATCAATCTAGCTAAATTTAACTCAGTAAACCGCGACCAATAACAACCGGATTAATTAAACAGGATGTCTAGACAGCAACTATGGCGGCGATTTAAGAAAAACAAAAGAAAAAACCCTAATTTCAGATTGAAAACTATTGCTAACGAGTTCGTTATAGAATTTTGAAGATCAAAACCCTAATCACAGACTGTTATACAAACGATCTCAAAGAAATTGAAGGGTTTCATGATGAACAAGGTAAATCGCCTAGGAGAGAGAGCATAGGGTTTAATCTGATAATTCTACAAAGGAAAAAAGGTAGTTTTTGTTCTAAAGAAATACGTGTTGCCTCGAACAAATTTGCAGGTTCTTAAAGAGTTATCAGAGTTCACGGATCAGGAACGGGTTATGTACAAAGCAGAAAAGATGATGATCAGTCTACTTCAACAAGCTATCAAAGAAGACATATTCATTCTGCTACAGCATGACAAAACTGCAAAGTCGATCTGGGATGCTCTTAAAGTCAAATTTGAGGGTAGTGAAAATATGATAAAGAGCAAAAAGGCATTGCTAAAGAAAGAGTTTGACCTGTTCAGTAGCTTACCAGGTGAAGATACAAAGAAGTTGATTGAACGCTACTGCCATTTAGTGCGATCAATGTCGATGTTGAGTATTACCAAAGATCGTGAGGAGTGGGTGGACAAGTTAGCCGATGCGTTACCGCAGAAAGAATGGGGAACATATTTGATGATTCTAAAAAACACGGGTGTTTATGATGGGTTGACTATTTCTCAGTTCATTGAAAAGATCGAGAGTCAGGATTTGGAACAACAAAAGATCGCCAGGATGAACAGTCCGAGTGGTCAACAGGATGTAAAGATGTATTACAAAGGTAGTATTCCGGTTCCTGAAGCTGAGAGAAGTCCGAAAATCCAAACTGCTTTCAGTGCTGGAGATTCATCAGAAAAAGTTGATCAGGGTTCAAGCAAAAGCAGCAGCGGATTCTCATCATTTCCGAGTGTCAATCCTAAGGAGTCAAACACGAGCTTTCAGTCTCAAAGCACAAAGGCATGAAATGGCTACGTAATTCAGTGCAATATCGCTCTAAATCTTCCAGAAGGTCAAAGTTTCTCAAAAGACACTGCTAAAGACCACATGGCTCTACTTGGTTCTGTATTGTTATCTTATGAAGGTCTTGTTGCTGGTCGAATCGGAAATCCTATGCTTACAAAGGAGGATTACGATATGATAGACGCCGAAGAAATAGAACTGGTGGATATCAAATGGTGTCTTGCTAGTGTTCTTAGACGTGCTGAAAAGTTCAAGACAATTACCGGGAGAAATGTCTTTCTTGATGCTCATGTATCTACTTTAGGTTTTGATAAATCTAAAGTTACTTGTTTTCGATGCAGGGAGAAAGGACATTTCAAGCGAGAGTGCAAGAACAGGGAAGCTAGTAGTGCTCAGAATCCGTTCGGAAAAGATGATTACTACCGGAAAGACATTTATCAGCAGGTTGGTCAATCACAAGACTCACAGACGGCTCATGGTAGGAAGATTGAGGATTCGAAGAGAGCATGTTTTTTGTAGATTTCAACTGGAGCAACTATATATCCCCTGATAGCAAAGCATGTTTAGTTGATTAAGATGATGAACAACTACCTAAAGGCTTCAGCTGGGATATGTTTGTTGATGAAAAGGGAGAGTTCAAAGCTTTCATTGCCAAGATTGTCAGAGAACCAGACATGTTTACCACATGGATGAAATCTATTGGTGAAACAGTGAAAAGTGTGGAAGAACAGTCTGTTACGTCTGATGAAAGTTTAGAAAGTGCTGATGAAAGTTCACAAAGTTCAAATGAGAGTGTACAGAATGATGTCACTTCAGAAAAAGGAGTTGTATTTGATCAAACACCGTCAGATTCTGGTTTATCAGATGCTGAATCCGAAAAATGTGTACAGTTTGATCAGTCACCAGTTGATAGCAGTAGTGATGATGATGAAGAGAAACATATCAATATTGCTAAAACTCATCTTTCTCCTGAAATTTTTCATTTCTATTTTGCAGATCGCATGGAAAAACTGAAGAAGAAACGAGCTGCTAAAGAACAACAACAAATGAAATCTGAAGATGTTGTTCAGAACGAGAGTGTTGAAAGTGTTGCTGAGAGTGTTGAGAATGAGCAGGTGAAAGAAGAAGAAAAAGTGATAGAAGTGATGAAGACAATCGAGATTGAGAAGATTGTTGAAGTTGTAAAGCCTTGCGAAAAGTGTTTGGAAGCTTGCAAAGAATGTGCAGCAAAAGATGACATAATTGCTGAATATGAAAAGAAGAAGGGGCAGTTATTGTTCAACCTCAATTACGTGAAAGAATCTTATGATGTCTTGAACAAAACAGTAACTGGTTTACAAAAGACAAATTCAGAAAGAGAACAAGCACTAACGATGATGAATGCTGTGATGATGACAAAGCAAAAAGCAATCAATTGTTACATCGAAGAGAGTGCTAAGTGGAAGCAAGAGTTGGAGACAGAGAAAATCGAGAATGAGAGAATTAGACGTTTATTACAAAGTTATTCTAGTTCTGATTATCTCATTGATCGTATTTACCCAACTGTTGCAGGTATGGAAGCTTTTCAAGATGAGAAGCCGAAGAAAAAGAAAGATAGTGGTAAGAAACTGACTGTTAGTTATAACAAGTGTCCGCCTCCGATTTGGGAAAGATGTTCACCTAGAAAACCAAACGAGGAGAAACTTGCTAAGGCAGTCAATATAAAGCTTAAAACCGACACAACTGACATTTTACCAGACAACATTGATGTCACGTTTACCTCGTCTGACACTGATCATGAGTCTGAGTTAATCAAAAAGGTGGTCGATCAGGTGTTGGATACTGATGAGGATGAGTCAAAGTCAGAGTCTGGAGGGTCAAATTCGCCAGTCAACAGTCAAAAGTCGTCGGTTAAACGGTCTTACAGTAAAGAGTTTTTATTATCGAAAGCAAATTTGGATGATGAAACATTTGAAGTAGCATACACTTTAAATGATTCTGACAAATTATACTCTGACAAAGAGTTTCCAATAAGAAGTGTTCAATATGATATGATCAAAAAGGTTTTCAAAATGACAGAAATTAATATTTCTGAAATAAAAGATTTAAATCTTACTGGAAAACCTTAAAAGTACACTTCAAGAGTTCAACAACGTCTAAACAAGAAAAACGGTTGCAATTCTGGTTCTGGTTTTCAAAAGAAACCTAACCAAAATCGTAGCTACAAAAAGAAAGGTTTAGGATTTATTCCACCAGAAAATCATAAAAATATAAAAAATTCTAAAACATAAACAGAATTTGTGTCAGGTGGAAACTCAGAAGAGGAACAGAAGAAACCATTCTGGAGACAGTCAAACCAGGAATTTCTTGCTGAGAAGAGAAAGAATGGATCTGAAGTGTCACATCCAAAGGAAACTCGTACCTGTTACAGATGCAATGAAGTTGGTCACATTGCATGGAACTGTCAGAAAAATGCAAAAACAAAACAGGAAGTTTCTCAGAAATTGAAAGAAAAAGTTGTTGATGTTGAACCACCGACCGAAAAACTTAGAAATTTTGAAAATTCGACTTTTGAGGTTGGTGAGTGCTTGAAAAAGAATTTGTATAAAAAGAATGAAAAGAACAACCAAGTGTGGGTGGCTAAAAAGGTAAGTGAGAAAGTCGGCGATGAATCTGGTTCCACAAATCCAGAAGAGCCACAAGGTGAGGTAAAAATTTCAGTGAATGATGTTGATTTTCCATCACTGAAGTTTGAAGAAGTTAAAAAGAAAGTTGGTAAAATTGAAATCTCAAATCAATTTTACAAAGAGAAAAATGAATTTGATGTCGAGAAAACATTTAATGGAAGTGTTAAAAAGATTTTTGGAAAAATGCTACTAAAAGGGCAACATATAACCCCACTGTGCAAGAATTGAAAGCCATCAAGTCTGAGAAGACTTGGATGGAAGTTTGTTTTCCTTTATAGTCTTAGGACTATGTCGGAGATCCCAAGTTTATATCGTGGATCAGGAATCGACATCATTCATGTTTTCGATGAATTTGTATGTAAGTTTGTTGAAAATGTTTGAAATGTTACAAGATGAAGGACTATGCCGGAGCTTCCAGGATTGGTAAGTGCGAAGCAGGAATCGACATCCTGATTGGTAAATGTAGACGTAACATTCCTACAGTAGGTAATTGTTCAGATATACCTACAAGTGGTATTGATTGTGATCTTACAAGTGGTTATTCATTTACAAGTGGTACAGAGGTTGCTTGACTGCAAAACGGTAAATCAGGGACATTAAGTTGTACTTAACTTACCAACATGATAAAACAGACAAGATAATGAACCATATCCCTATATTTTACAAGTGGTAAACCTTCAAGTGGTTAACATAAACTCATATTCCTGAAAAATCATTTTGATTAAAACAAACTTAAGTGTTTTGAAATCTAAATGAGAAAATGGTTTGTGAAAGGGGGAGTTCTGATTGTTTGTGCATTAGTGAATGGCGAATTGATGTAATTCGATGTCAGTTGTCAAGTTTTTGTAGTTTGTTTTGTGTTCATGTGGGTCTAGAGCTTAGTTTGTTTTCAAATTTCCGTTAATGTGTTTGTATTTTAGGGGGAGTAGAAAATTTTCAGAAAATCCAAAAACATTAGAAAATTTGAAAAGCACAAAAACATGATAAAATCAAAAACAAGTTTTGTTGTGTAAAAGAGGAAATGATAGTACATCAGTGGACTGTCACAACATGCTAAAGATTTGTAAAGATAAAATGTGATAAACAATCTCACTGTGGATGTGTCAGTAGGTTTTTATACACTTAGTAAATTGTGACGAGATATAAACCTAAATTTCAAACTTGCTTGTTATGTGGGTTAACAACGACTTGAATATATAGGTAACCCCTGAAATCTTGTTTGAAAGGTCCCTTATTATGAGATACTAGGTCTTTATGCTCAGTGATATCTGGGGTATTATCCCGGGACTTCTGCTGTATGGAAGTACTGACCTAGTCCCCGGATAATGCTTTCCGCAAAAGCTTGAAACATAGCTTCGCCCTCAGCAAGCTGATGAAACAATAAAATTGATAGTCGCTGCTGTTGTAATTAAAAGATCCTCTAAAGGGGACACACCGAAAAGTCGAAGCCGTCATCTCTCTGCGTATACGGAAGTATTGACCTGAGCTCTCACGGCCCTCGCATCTAATCCCTGACAGATATCATCTGTGGTATACTCACCTGTAAGACTGAATATTGGGATCTGGATACGGGAGTATATTCAAGTAGTGGGACACACGGATAAGTTAGTTTCTAAGACATTAATATCGTATCTCGGATCAATTGCACTTTGTGTGAAAATTTAAGTGGACCATATACTGACAATCTAGGTGAATTGTTTAGAACTTAAAATGTAATACAGCTTAACGATGTTAGTGACATGTCTCATAAAGTGATATGATCCTCTTACACGAACTCACGAAAATATTGTCTGTAAATATTTTAGTTTCTGCTTTATTCTGATTCTACAAGTGGTGTCATTTACTTCCTTTCAGAAAATCCAAAAAGATCTTGTGTGTTTTGGCATAAACTTTTGAAAAAGTCAAAAAGAGTTTTGACAACTGATGTTGGAAAGCTGATTTTCAAAATTCCGAGTGCTAAACATGATGACATTGTAGTGAGGGGGAGTATATCTTGATCATTATGTTAGTGCACGGAATGTCTGTTGACTTCGTCTACATCAAGTCTTAGGTCAATATGGGTCAACATAGGGTTTAGAATGTCGAAATCATATTTTATGTTGATAGGTTCGCTTTTATGTACATGTTTATAGTAGGTCCGCTTTTAAGTCATCAGGTGGGTTCGCTTTTGTGTCAACCTGGTAGGTCCGCTTTTATGTTAGTCCTTATAAGCGAACCTCTAGCAATATATATACCTGATGATGTTGTTTATTAGAGCGAACCTGAATGATTGCTTGTGGAACGGAACTCTGTCAAATTGTAATCAGAAAGCAATAAAAGAGAAGAAATTAGAAAGGAATAGCTGTTGTAACTTCATCTACGTTGATTCCGCCTTCGTACGTGAAGATGAACTACCTTGACTGACTTTTCAGGGTCAAACAACGGTCCAACACATTAAATATGTTTTGAGAATCTATAAGTGGTTCATCATAAAGAAAGTAGTTTGAGGGAAGTTGTTGTTGGTAAATATGATTAGTCTTGAGGGGAGTCAGTGTTGGTGCATTCAAATTGTTAAATTTAGAAAATTTATTTCTGGGTTTAGAATGTGCAGGAATTGCCAGGTTTTGATCTTGGACCTAAAGATAAAGAGCCAGGTTACGATACCTGAGGTCTCTGATTGAAGAAAGCCAAGTTTCGATCCTGAAAAATTTGAAGATTCTGCAGATAGAGCATGACCCAGATTTCGATTTTGGAACATGAAGAGCCAGACAATGATCCTGTTGTAGATGTTGCTGAAGAACAAAGAAATGCCATCAAATAGAGAGGGGGAGTCTGAAGATATTCAAGTTATAGGGAGTCTGTTAATGAAGAAAGAAAGAGAAAAGCCCAGAGACTAATCTAGACTGAAGATGTGAAGACACAGCATTGTTGTGACTCGATAGTCGACTCGTCAACATCTGAGGGGGAGTCTGTTAGTGCACTACATCTGTCGACTACGTCTTGTATTGAGTCTTACATTGTATTGTATAGATTAGGGCACGATTTACGAGAAAACAGGAGAGTGTATGTATTTTAGGTAGAGGTTTCGCTCATATAGTCTTAACCTGATATTTTCGCTTATATGGACATGTGTCCATTGGAGCGAAACTACCATGCCTATATATAGGTGTTCAAATGAGCGAAACCTTATCAATTGTATTGTATTCCATGCCGAAGTGCTGCCGGTGTGAAGAACTGCGTGTAATCGATTGTTAATCAATACAATTAGCAATTTTAGTGAAGATTCAGTTGTTTCTACCTCCGTTTCTTGTTATTCCGCACCTGAAACGTAGTTGAACGCCTCTGAACGACTCCATCGGGTCAGATCACGATCCTAAAAATGTTAATGCACCTGCTCCGTGCAACTTTAAACAGTTTAACTCGGCTAAACCACTCAAGTTTAGTGGTACTGAAGGAGCAACATGGCTTCTCCAGTGGTTTGAGAGTCTTGAGAGCACTTTTCGCCATGTTCAGTGTCCGAACAACCGTAAGGTCGAGTTTGCCTCTAGTGTATTCCAAAAGAGGGCTCTTACCTGGTGGAATGGAGTAATGAGAGACCGAGGTGCTGATGTTGCTTTGGGTCAGACTTGGGAGGAAGTCAGGGCTCTCATGATAAGAGAATTTTGTCCTCGTCACGAGCAGAGGGCACTAGAAGATGAGTTCAATGATCTGAAGCAAGACAGTGGTTAACACCGGGCTTATACAGATAGATATGAGGAGTTAAGATTGCTCTGTCCTACAATGGTCACGCCTTTGGATAAGGCAATCGAGAGGTACATAGACGGTTTGCCAGATCCTGTTCACGATATTGTCACTGGCAGTCACCCTACTACCGTCCGTCAGGCCATTTAGCTACCGTCCGTCAGGCCATTGAATCCCAAATAAAAAAGGGTAAACTCCACAGAAAAGGTGACAAGAAGCAGAAAAAGTCTGATAGCACCAAGGAAAGTAAGGGCAAGAAGGCTGCTGAGTCTTCAAAGAAATCGAGGAAGCGTAAGGCTTCCAAGAGTTTCGCAGTCACTGCTCAGACTAACTAGGCTGCTCCTAATCAGGCAACACAGAATCAGGCTGCACAACCTGCTGCCAAGAGGCAGTATGCGGGAAATGCACCTCTGTGCAACAGATGTAATAACCACCACCAGCCACAGTTGCAATGTCGTATCTGCACGAATTGTGGCAAGTCTGGTCATCTTGCGAATACCTGCCGTTTTGCTCCTAATCAAAATCAGGCAGCTCAAAACCAAGCAGCACAAAACCCTGCCCAGAATCCTGCACGACCTCACTTTCCGCCTGGTTCGTGTTACAATTGTGGGGATCTGACCCACTACAGGAACAACTGCCCGAGGTTGGCAAACTCAAATCAGGCACCGGCTCATGGTAGAGCTTTTAATCTGAATGCAAATGAGGCACTTGCAGATAACGAAGTGGTGAACGGTACGTTCCTTGTTAACAACCATCCTGCTTCTGTTCTATTTGATTCGGGTGCCGATAAGAGTTTTGTGTCCATAGCATTTGAGCCTTTGCTTGCGATGACTAGAACAAAACTAGGAAAGCCCTTGACAGTAGAAGTAGCTAGTGGTGAACCCGTTGTACTCGACTCGGTTCTTCGAAATTGCCAGTTGAATCTCAATAACCATCTTTTCCCCATTGACCTCACATCGATGCAACTCGGGAGCTTCGATGTTATAGTAGGAATGGATTGGTTATCAAAGTACCATGCTGAAGTGGTTTGTTTTGAGAAGGCAGTTCGTATACCGCTTTCGACTGGTGAGATCTTAGAAGTTCATGGGGAGAAACCTGTTAAACTCATGTCCTGTACCCAAGCCCGCAAATATCTACGCAAGAAGTATGTTGCTTTCTTAGCACACGTCGTAGAGGATAAAGGCAAGGGTAAGACAATCCAAGATATCCCTGTTGTTCGGGATTATCCAGAGGTACTTCCTAAAGAATTACCTAGTTTACCCCCTGTGCGCCAAGTTGAGTTTCGCATTGACCTTGTGCCTCGCGCAAATCCTATTGCTAAATCACCTTATCGTCTTGCACCGTCTGAGATGCAAGAGTTATCTAAGCGGCTTCAGGAGCTATCTGACAAAGGATTCATCCGTCCAAGCTTTTCACCTTGGGGCGCTCCTGTCCTATTTGTGAAAAAGAAAGATGGATCATTCAGGATGTGTATCAATTATCGTGAGCTTAACAAGCTTACAATCAAGAATCGATATCCCCTACCTCGCATTGACGATCTCTTTGATCAGCTACAGGGTGCTACTTGCTTTTCGAAGATTGATCTACGTTCTGGGTATCATCAACTTCGAGTTTTCGAAGAAGATATTCCCAAGACAGCTTTTCGCACCAGATATGGTCATTATGAGTTCACTGTTATGCCTTTCGGTTTAACTAATGCTCCTGCTGTTTTCATGGACTTGATGAATAGGGTTTGTAAGCCTTATTTGGACAAGTTCATCATTGTTTTCATTGATGATATTTTGATCTATTCTAAGACTCGAGCTGATCATGAACAACATCTTCGTCTTACAATGGAGCTTCTAAAGAAAGAACAACTTTTCGCCAAAATCTCCAAGTGCGAATTCTGGTTTAAGGAAGTCCAATTTTTGGGGCACATCATCAACGAACAAGGTATACATGTAGATCCCTCCAAAATCATTGCGATTAAGGATTGGGATACTCCTATTACTCCTACCGAGGTTCGTTCATTTCTTGGTCTAGCGGGTTACTACCGCCGTTTCATTGAAAACTTCTCCAAGATTGTGGTTCCTCTCACTGCTTTAACTCAGAAGAGTAAACCTTTTGAGTGGGGATCCAAACAGGAAGAGGCTTTCCAGACCTTGAAACAGAAACTCTGTGATGCACCTATTCTATCTTTGCCCGAGGGTAAAGACGATTTTGTTGTGTACTGTGATGCATCCAACTTAGGCCTTGGCTGCGTTCTTATGCAAAGAAACAAAGTGATAGCCTATGCATCAAGACAGTTGAAAGTACACGAGAAAAACTACACAACTCATGATCTTGAGTTAGGTGCAGTAGTCTTTGCTCTCAAAATCTGGAGACACTACCTTTATGGTACAAAGTGCATAGTGTTTACTGACCACAAGAGTCTCCAGCACATCTTCAATCAGAAAGAACTAAACATGAGGCAACAACGTTGGGTTGAACTCCTAAACGACTACGATTGCGAAATTCACTACCATCCTGGTAAGGCGAATGTCGTGGCTGACGCATTGAGTCGTAAGGAACATGTCAAGCTTCACTGTGTTCAAGTTCGATCTGACAATCAATCCCGCATAATTCAGGCTCAACATACTTGTGTTACACAAGGCTTGATGGGTAAGGAGTTACCGTGTCATACTAAGCCTGAGCTTGAATTGAAAGACTTTGGGATATTCTATTTCATAGGCCGTTTGTGGGTCCCAAGTATAGACGATCTTCGCACCTTGCTTATGGATGAAACTCATAAGTCTCGTTATTCTATTTATCCGGGTGCAGACAAAATGTATAAGGATCTTCGAACCCAGTATTGGTGGCCGGGTGTGAAGAAAGACATTGCCTTATATGTTTCAAAATGCCTTACTTGTCCTAAGGTTAAGGCAGAACACCAACATCCCTCTGGATTATTGGAGCAACCAGAGATTCTGGTTTGGAAATGGGAAAACATTTCTATGGATCTCATTACCAAGTTACCGCGCACTAAAAGAGGTCATGACGCCATTTGGATTGTTGTTGATTGTCTAACAAAGTCAGCACATTTCTTACCGATCCGTGAGGGTTTATCTGTTGACAAGCTTTCCAAGTTATATGTTGATGAGATTGTATCTCGACATGGTGTTCCTTTGAACATTATATCTGACAGAGATGCTCGATTCTCGTCTCGCTTTTGGAGAACCATGCAATCCGCCATGGGTACCCAGCTTCATTTGAGCACAGCGTACCATCCGCAGATAGATGGTCAATCTGAGAGAATCCAGACACTGGAGGATATGCTTAGAGCATGTGTGATTGACTTTGGTGGTAGTTGGGATTCGCATCTACCTTTGATCGAATTCTCCTACAATAAAAGTTATCACTATAGCATCAATATGGCTCCTTTCGAAGCTTTATATGGTCGAAAATGTTGTTCACCGGTCTACTGGAATGAGATAGGTGAAGCTCAGCTTACTGGACCCGATCTCATTCTAGAGACTACGGATAAGGTCAAGTAGATTCGTGATAACCTTCAGACAACTAGAAGCCGTCAAAAGAGTTACGCGGATCGACGATGCAAGCCCTTAGAATTCCAAGTTGGTGATCACGTCCTACTCAAGGTATCCCCTTGGAAAGGTGTGATTAGATTTGGAAAGAAAGGAAAACTTGCACCACGCTATGTTGGACCATTCAAGATCGTTAAAAGAGTCGGAAAAGTAGCCTACAGACTTGAGCTACCTCTTGAACTTGGAAATGTTCATCCAACATTCCACGTGTCCAATCTCAGAAAGTGTTTAGCTGATGAGAACCTCCACATACCACTTGATGAAATTTGTGTTGATAACACGATGCACTTCATTGAGAAACCTGTGGAGATAGTGGACCATACATTTAGACAGTTGAAGAACAAACGGATTCGGTTGGTCAAAGTTCGCTGGGAATCTAAACGTGGCCCAGAGTTTACTTGGGAACGTGAAGATCAGATGAAAGCGAAATATCCGCATCTATTCTCGCAAGTTTCCTCTAAATAAATTTCGGGACGAAATTTCCTGAAGTACGGGAGACTGTGACATTTGTGCTTATGATATCATCTTACAAACTCTGAACAATACAATATTAATAAAACAGTGTGTTTTGATCCCAATGTTTGTCATTTATGTTTGATTTTATCCACATGTTGATTTTTGATCGATTTTGAACTCTACATCGCTTTCTGGGAAGTTATACGCAAACTGATGCGTAAATACGATCAGTTTAACGCGACAAACACTCCGGAA
The DNA here is from genome assembly GCF_002127325.2 of Helianthus annuus. Lineage (NCBI taxonomy): Eukaryota > Viridiplantae > Streptophyta > Magnoliopsida > Asterales > Asteraceae > Helianthus > Helianthus annuus. The sequence continues at coordinate 76,712,197 of NC_035449.2, forward strand.
CAGCAACATAAACTTAACATACCTTAAATAACCTTTACATAACTTAGAAATAAGTTTTGAAGGCTTTGGTATGTGACGGGTGGTCCATTGGACAACCCTTTGCGAAGCTAAAAGACAAGTTTATCCCTCATTTATGTGTGTAATTATCTTGAATTAGATAACTACTGTTGTTTATGTCTCAGGTACGGTTTGGCGGCTCAAATGGAGGAAAAATGCAGCTTTGAAGGCTTACAAGTTGAACGGGTTGAGAATGTGGAGCATAAGATGAACAAAGCACAAAATTCAGGCTGCCACCGTAAATTACGGTCCCACCGTAATTTACGGTGGACCTGAAAAGCATTTGGTTCCCACCGTAAAACAGTTTCAAGCTACCGTAACCATATTATGTCCACCGTAACTTACGGTGGAGCCGTAAGTTACGGTGGAGTCTGCGAACACTTTTGTAACTGCCACAATTAAGACGGTTTATGGGTGTCTTTTGGGTTATTCTCATCATTGGACGTTTTTGGAGCTTGCTAGGGGCGATTTTGGTGATCTTGCTTGGTTGTAGACATTATCTAAACATTTCGTTTGTGTTTTCGATCCGTATGAACATTGAACTTTGTGCTATGATGATTCACCAAGCTATGTGTGGCTAAACTCATGGTGATCATCTTGAATTGAAGGTTTGTTTAAGAATTTTGTGTTTGGATTCGTATTTCTAGAATAATAGACTTGCAATGTTTGTTTGTTTATTATGGTGTGTGGATGTTTGATTGTAAATTGTTGATTGATGTTATACTCATATTCTAAACCGTACGTTCTTGGTGTTGGTGACAATCGAGATATCACGGGAGGGATTAGGGTTGGATATTAGTCAATTGGTTATCGGGTAACAACCTCGCATTGTCATAATCCGAGTACTTAGTTCCCTTTTATCACAACAAACAATTACACACGAATCATGTCTATGTGATTCTTTCTAGTGAATTTAAACACAATTGTCCAAAGCAAACTGGAAATTTAGGATGGTCGCTTGTTCCTAATCTGTTTACAAACTACGGTCTTTGATTTGCAATTTAATTAGTTAATTTTAGTTATTAAAACCAAAAAAATCAAATCTTGAATTTTAATTTCTGCATTTTAGGTAATTGTAGTTTAATTACAAAGCTATACAATCGACATACTTTCCACATACTCCCTGAGTTCGATACCCTCTTACCACTATCTATAGTTGTTTTTGGGATTAAATTTGCGTGTACCTACGACAGCACGTCAAATTTTGGCGCCGTTGCCGGGGAGTAGTGCGCAACGTGTGTCAGTTTATTAGTTTTGTTTTGTTATTTTCGGGTTTACACTGGTGTGTTTAGTGTGCAGGTTCTACAGGTGCATGCATACTAGAGGCTCTCACAAAGCGTCACCATTGTCATTTGATCCGGAAATCGAAAGAACGCTAAGGCAAAACAAGGTTTTATTATGAGAAAACCGAATCATTGGTTCACCCACTTCACCAATTACACCAAGAAACATCATGCCCGATTCACAAATTCCACCTACAACGGGTCAAACGACCTCATCATTTATACCTACTTCCACACAACCGTCACCAAATACCACCCTTCCACCAAACATTACCGAACCCATTACAATCCAAAATGTTACATCAACCAACACCACACAACCCATTACTACCCAAGAAGAACCAACCATCACATTTAACCCTTCTACTACTATACCACCATTATCCCATTTCTTTCCGGGTGCGGGTCCATCACATTCAGGTCATACCATAGGACCAAACTCAACGATTGTTCATGCTTCAACATTTAGACCATCGAACCAAGCGGGTTTTCAATATTCAAACATTCCATTTGGGCAATCGTCAGGAATTCAAGGAGATGGGTATGATGAAGGGTTCGAAGAATTTGAGGGTTATGATGAGGATGGGTATTTTTACGGGGGTTATGGTGATCAAGGAGAATTTGGATATGTTCAAAGTCAATCTCAAGGGATGGCAAGTGTTGGTGGAATGCCACAACAACAACAACTCGTGCCACAACACATTCGGCCAAGACCACAAGGGCCACCAATGCAACATCCTATCCCATTGCAACAAATTCGGCCACAAAATGTACAACCAAACGTTCAACAAATCCAAAGGCCAATTCAACGCCCACCGATGCCGCAACAGCAATTTCAACAACCAAATGCACCACAAGGGCATGTACCAAGGCCAATGGGTCCTATTCGCCCAAGGGGTAGGTTTGGTGTACAAGGAGACACCTTAGAGAAAATGTGAGGGGCATCGAAGCACATTTTCGGCCGGTAATCACTCAAAACCCTTCACCGGTAGTTATTCCTCACAATGATCAAGGGAGAACATTTGAAGTGAGGACCAACTCTTTGCAAAGTTTACCAAAATACAAAGGGTTGGCAACGGAGGAGCCTTACTTTCATTTAGAGGCTTATGACTCGATTTGCAACACTCTTGGGAGTCAAGGGTTCTCGGCTGATGACATCAAATTGGTATTATTCCAATTTTCTTTGGAAGATAAGGCGAAGAAATGGTTCTACACGTTACCTTCGGCATCCATATATACATGGGGGGAGATGCAACAAACTTTCTTGGATGAGTTTTACATCGCCCAAAAGATCAACGATGCAAGAAAGGGGTTAAGAAGCTTCCAACAACAACATGGTGAGATGTTTCACGAGGCGTTTGAACGCTTCAATATGATGATAAAGAATTTCCCTCACCATGGAATTGAATTGTGGGAGTTGATGAATGCCTTTCACGAGGGGTTGAGTGCCGAAGATGCACGTGATCTAATGTCCATTACCGGTGGGACTTTTGGTACAAATTATGAGAACGATGATTGGGAGTTTTTGGAAAGCATGGCAACTACATCAAAGAGGAAAGCTCAAGCCTCAAGAAGAGCCCGACCGGCCATTGCCCGACCTCAAGTGCACGCCATAGATGATGGTAATGTTCAAACTACTAACCAAATTTATGATGTTTGTGCTTTGTGTAATGAAATAGGTCACGCGGCTAAAAATTGCCAAGGGATGTTGGAAGGGCAATACCAAGAGGTCCATGCAGTTCAAGGTCAAGGTCAAGGAGGAGGTGGTAGGAATTACAACAACATGAACTCTAATACCTACCACCCCGGGTTGAGAAATCACCCGAATTTTCGATATGGGAACCCTTCAAATCAAGCCAACCCGAACTTTCAAGGTAGCCAAGGTAACTTTGGTTCACGCCAATCTTACAATAACCAAGGTGGATACCGAGGCGGAAACAACCAAGGCTATCAAAAACAATACCAAACGGGTCAAGAACAAGGGGGGTCTTCGGGTGGAAACGAGATGATGGAGATGCTAAAGAGCATGCAAATGGAGATGCAAAAACGGAACCAACTCGATGAAGTTCGAATGCAAAAGGACGAGGTTCGTGACAAAAGCATCCAATCACTAACAACCCAAATGGGTCAATTAGCAACCGATGTGGCTGAATTGAAGAAAAGTAAGGGTCAACTTCCAAGCGACACTAAGGTAAACCCTTCACATGGTTCGTCACGAGGTAACGTTAATATTAATCATGTTAGTGTTTTAAGAAGTGGAAAAGAGTTCAAAGCCAATTTGTCACCCGAATTGGTTGAGGGGGTAGTTGAGGATGTCACGGGTAATGATAGTGATGATGAAGTTTCACCGGTTAAACCAAAAGAAACAATTGTTAAAAAACCGGGTTTGGGTGAAAATGAAAAGAGCGAAAAAGTTGAGGGTGAACCGAGTCAAGTCCCGTTTCCATCGGCCTAACTTGACCCGGGAAAGAAAAATTTTATTGTGTCGAGAGGTCCCCAAAAAGAAGAGATGTGGGACATGTTTAAACAAGTGAAAATAAATCTCCCACTCCTCGATGCAATAAAACAAGTCCCCGCCTATGCAAAATTTTTAAAAGAATTATGTACACAAAAAAGGCAAAACAAGAAGAAAGTGCCTAAGCGGGTGGATTTAACCGGGCAAGTGAGTGCGGTTTTAAATGGGGAGCTTCCTCCTAAGCTCCAAGATCCGGGTACGCCATTGATTAATATACAAGTTGGTAATTTTCAAATGGCTAAGGCGTTGCTAGATCTTGGAGCCGGAGTTAGCATTTTACCGGGGGGCTTACATGACCAATATGACTTTGGTCTGTTAGCAAGGGTGGAGACAACGGTTGTTTTGGCCGATTTGTCTCATAAGCTACCTCGGGGTATGGTTCAAAATGTAATTGTAAAAATTGATGAGTTTTACTACCCGGTTGACTTTTTAGTCTTGGATTACTCATCGGCGGATCCTAAGCAACAACAAAATATAATTTTGGGTCGGCCATTTTTGAGCACCGCACATGCTATTATCGATTGTAGATTTGGTACAGTTGATATGGCTTTTGGCAATAGAAAAATGCGTTTGAATTTTTTTACTAACAATTCTAATGCTAATGGTGTTGATGAGTGTTTCATGGCAGATATAGTTGACGGATGCAACCCGCATGAGTATGAGGAGGATGGTTTGGATATTTGCCTGTGTGATTTTTCTGAACAGGTACATGCTTATGCACTCCGGGTTGAAGAGGAAAAGCAAGATGCGATGGCGTTGAAAGAAGGTAGACCGCCATGGACTCATCAATTTGAAGGTCTACCGGCGGAGATCGATTCGGGTACGAAACCATCATTAGAGGAACCGCCAAAGTTGGAGCTCAAAGACTTGCCTAGCCAATTGAAGTATGTGTTTTTAGGGGATAATGACACTTTACCGGTCATTATTGCCTCTAATTTGGAGTTGGCACAAGAGCAAGCATTGTTGGAGGTTTTAAAAGAGAACAAGGGAGCTATTGGATGGACGATTGCCGACCTCAAAGGAATTAGTCCATCCATTGTCATGCATAAGATCATTACAACTGAAGATGCAAAGCCGACACGAGAGGCTCAAAGGCGATTGAATCCGAATCTACGGGAGGTAGTTAATTAAGAGGTAATTAAATGGTTGGATGCGGGAATTATTTATCCAATTTCGGATAGTGCTTGGGTGAGTCCCACCCAAGTTGTGCCTAAGAAGGCCGACATTCAAGTAGTCAAGGATGAAAGTGGTGAACAAATTGCCACCCGACCGGTTACCGAGTGGCGTGTGTGTATTGACTACCGGAAATTGAATGCCGCCACTTCTAAGGATCATTTCCCGCTACCATTCATTGATCAAATTATTGAAAAACTATCGGGTCAAAAATAATATTGTTTTTTAGATGGGTATTCGGGTTACAATCAAATCGCCATACACCCGGATGACCAACACAAGACCACCTTCACTTGTCCTTATGGCACCTTTGCCTTTAGGCAGATGCCATTTGGCTTGTGTAATGCTCCGGCAACTTTCCAACGATGTATGATGAGTATTTTCTCGGACATGGTTGGAGAGTCGCTCGAAGTATTCATGGATGACTTCTCCATTTTTGGCACTAGTTTTGACTCTTGTCTCAACGAATTACAAAAAGTGTTAAAAAGATGTGTTGAGAAAAACTTAGTGCTAAGTTGGGAGAAAAGTCATTTCATGGTGCAAGAGGGCATTGTGTTGGGTCATGTAATTTCTGAAAGGGGGATGGAGGTGGATAAGGCAAAAATACGGGTAATATCATCTTTGCCACCTCCGAAATATGTTAAGGGTGTAAGGTCGTTCTTGGGACACGCGAGTTTTTATATACGTTTCATTAAGGGTTTTAGTGTTATCACCAAACCCTTATGCAACTTGTTATTAAAAGATGTCCCATTTGATTTTACTAACGAATGCATGCAAGCTTTCACTGTTTTGAAGGAACACTTGGTCAAGGCTCCTATTTGCAACCACCAGATTGGTCAAAGCCGTTCGAGATAATGTGTGATGCGAGCGACACCACTATTGGTGCAGTTTTGGGTCAACGGGTTGACAAGAAACCGGTGGTTATTTACTATGCAAGCAAAACTTTATCTGAAGCGCAACTTAACTACACCACCACCGAGAAGGAATTACTAGCGGTGGTTTATGCTTTGGATAAGTTTCGCTCGTATATTTGGGGAAGCAAAGTGGTGGTTTATTCGGATCATAGCGCGGTCCGGTACTTGATGGAGAAAAAGGACGCGAAGCCTCGTTTGATTCGGTGGGTCTTATTGTTACAAGAGTTCGATCTAGAAATCCGAGACAAAAAGGGAAGTGAGAATGTAGTAGCGGATCACTTGTCTCGGATTCCGGTGGAAGGGATCGATAATGTGAGTGAAATTAATGAAAGTTTTCCCGACGAGCAACTTTTAGCCGTTTCCACTATCGTTGCACCGTGGTATGCTCATTATGTCAACTATTTAGCCACGGGTGCCATTCCAAGTCATTGGACCAAAAAGCGTCGACAACAATTCATGGTTCAAGTGAAGCAATACATTTGGGATAAACCGGATCTCTTCAAGATTGGACCGGATCAAGTTATACGAAGGTGTGTGCCCGAAACAGAAGTGTTGGAAATTTTGACCCATGCCCATTCGTCCGCTTGTGGGGGTCATTTTAGTGGGCACAAAACAGGCTATCGGGTTCTTTCATGTGGGTTTTACTGGCCCACCATTTTCAAGGATGCATGTGAATTCGCTAGAAATTGTATAAATTGCCAAAAAATGGGTAGTATATCGAAGACGGATGAGATGCCATTACAACCAATCTTGGTTGTTGAGATATTTGATGTATGGGGTATAGATTTTATGGGTCCCTTCCCGAACTCGAATGGCTTCCTATACATTTTGGTAGTGGTGGATTATGTCTCGAAGTGGATTGAAGCTATTGCAACACGAACAAACGACCATTCGGTTGTTTGTAAATTTGTTCAATCCAACATTTTTTCTCGCTTTGGAATCCCGCGGGTTATTATAAGTGATGGTGGTTCGTATTTCAAGAACTTCAACTTTGGGAAACTATTGAAGAGGTATAGTGTGAATCACCGAATTGCCACACCTTACCATCCGCAAACGAGTGGACAAGTCGAAGTATCCAACCATCAAATCAAAGAGATTCTCATGAAGACGGTAAGAACGGATAGAAAGGATTGGTCGAGCAAGTTAGACGATGCATTGTGGGCATACCGAACGGCCTACAAGACTCCTATTGGCACAACGCCTTACCGGATGGTGTATGGTAAAGGTTGTCACTTGCCAATGGAGTTGGCGCATAGAGCACATTGGGCAATTAAGACGGTTAACGCGGATTATGATGAGGCGGGGAAGTTGAGGAAGTTGCAATTAAGCGAAATAGAAGATATTCGGGATGAGGCGTACGAATGTGCATCGGCCTATAAAGATAAACTCAAGAAGGTGCATGATGCGAAATTGAGAAAGAAATCATTTGAAGTGGGGCAAAAAGTTTGGTTGTATAACTCAAGATTGAAGATGTTCGCGGGCAAGCTCAAAAGCAAATGGATTGGTCCGTATGTAATTCGGAGAGTTGGGAGATTTGGTGATGTAGACATCCAAGACGAGCAAACATTGAAACAACAAACGGTGAACGGTCACCGCTTGAAGCCATACTTGGAGGGGAACGACATCAACAACTTGGAGCTTGACAAAGCGGGCTACATCTTGCGCCCGGTCGATGAGGAACAACCATGAGAGGCCCAGGTTTGGTAGTGTACATAGTAGTGTTTTGTTTGTTTTGTATAGTTTGCACGATTGCCATATTTCCTCGAAATCCGTGTTTGAAACAAGTGTGGGGACGTTCGGGTCACGAATTCCTCTAACATTGTGTTGAGGACAAGACGAGACTTTTGAGGGGGTAGGGTGATTTTTTACAAGTTTTTGAAAAAATTAAAAAAAAACATAAAAACTAAAAAATATAAAAAATTCCCTCAAAAAATGCAATTTTTGGAAAAACTTCAAGTGCCCAGGTCGTACCGTAAATTACGGTATTACCGTAATTTACGGTGGGTGTTGAAAGTTGGGGGGGGGGGGGGGTTACGGTGAAAGTCTACTGTTTTACGGTAGAAAAATTGATGTCCAGGTCTCACCGTAACTTACGGTCCACCGTAAGTTACGGTGCGCAGAAAATTTTGGTGCGTCGGTCGGGGTTCCGCATATATAAAAAAAATATAATAAAACACAAACATATCTGGTCATGTGAATCTTTCCCTAACCACACAATTCTTCTGCATCTATCACAATCACTATCTCTTCCAAAGACCCATTTCTTTTTCTTCTTCTTCCCCAACATTCAAACCTCCATAGCTCCATCAATTCTTGTCCAAACTAAGTGAAATCGGGGTCTATCTTGACTAATTTTTCACATAGTTTCTGATTTTGCTAAAAGATTTACAAGAAAACGCAGTTTTTGGGTCCGAATCCCAAACCCTAGTCCGAAAATTTTTGGGGGTTTTTGGAGTTTTTGTTTCACAAGCACTTGTGCATCTTCAAAACAAGGTATGGAAGTTTAATTTGTGTATTTTGATGATGCATTGTGAAGATTGAGGTTATTGTTGATGTTTGTTCATACCCATTTGCTTGTTCATAGTGTTATTTGTTGCTTGTTCATGGACATAATTATGGTTGTAGATGTAGGATGTTTAGTAAAGTAGTGAACTTTTGGGGATTTCTACATTGTAGAGACACCATGCCCAAATTTTTGAAAAACTTATACATTGTGGTTCACTAACATCTACAACCATAGTAACAAGCAAGTGTGGGGATGTTTTGGAGAAAGAAGCCTAATTTTGTTTTGTTTGCTTGTGTTGTTTGTTCTCATGTGTGTAGGAAAATGGTTAAGACAAAAGAAAAAGCGGGATCCAGTTCGTCATCATCGAAAGGGAAAGGCAAACAAGTGGAACAACAACCGCGAAAAAGGCAATATGTGGGTCGGATAAGTGAAAGCGAGAGTGGGAGTGAAGAAGAAATGGAGTTGCATCCACATGATAAACCGGTATGGGACTCGGGTCCTCTGGATGATCAACCCGAGGAGTGGCAGCCAACATTATATCATGATAGAATGAATAAGCTCAAGAACAAGGCAGCGGCCTTCATTTGTGAACGAGAGGTTCGGGAAGTGGAGTTCCAACAGTTTGGGGTGTTTGATAAGTTTCGGGCGTTAGGATGGGAATCAGCGCTTAAATGTTTCGATAAAGACAAAAGCAACCTGTTTATGACCGAGATACAGGAATGGATGGCGACTTTGAAATGTAGCAATTATGACAAGCCATCACAGATGAAGTTAATTGGTGAGGTACACGGGGTACCGGTGGAGATGTCCTTTGACACATTGAAGAAGCTCGGGAAGTATGACAGTCTCCCGGCTCGTGATTACAGGATTCCCACTCTCGATGATTTGTTAGTGAAACCGGAGAAGCATCCGTGGTGCAATAATATGTTGGCAGCAATATTTTTACCCGGTACATACAGTGGTATTTTGTACCGGAAAAATTTGAGAATCGAAGCAAAGCTATTGCTAGCTATTTGTTTGTTGAATGTGATACCGCGCAGAGGAGATAAGGAACAGGTGAGATTCCCGGAGGTACCTGTTCTCTATTCGCTAATGCATGGGTCTCCACGTTTTCCGATACGCTATCTCATCATGCACCACCTGTGGATCAGCCGAAACATATATGGCAGGGACATTGTCCCATATTGTAGGATCATCACGGGGTTGATGAAACAGCAGAAAGCTCTTACTTCGGAGGATCGAGGGGTAACGAAGAGACACCAACCGTTTACGTTAGACAAAATGGGAAGTGGTTGGACATATACCCAATCGGAGTGGTATCACAAGTTAAAATCCGAGGGTCAAAGATGGAGAGCTCTTAAGGCGAATGCGAGAGATTTGTTACCGGGTGAAGAGGATGAACCCGAGAGTGAAGCGGAGATCCCAAGTGGGGATGAAGATTATGAGGAGCAACCGCAAGGCAGTGTGAATTTGAATGTGGGTCAAGGGGGTCATGGTGGAGGTTTTGGTGGTGCTTTCTACGATTATACTGAGCGATCTTATGTGCCCGGGTGGGCGTATGAAGGTACCATGCAAGAAGTAATAGCAAACCAACGTCCTCCGGCTTCTGTCTTCGATACATGGACGGGTCCGGAGCGGACGTTATATGACCAAAATACCATGATGAGTTCAAGTATTGAACGTTCTTTGAAGCAAAATCTTGATCGTAGTGAGGCATGGAATCACACATTTGCGTATTCCCGAGAGGTGGAAACGAATAATAGGTACTTCGACGATCAAGCGAGGAGGATGCATGCAGATTGGCATGCCGGAAGGCCGGTTGTTGAGGATCCACAACATGTGGATTATGCCTCGTTACCGCCTTATGATGGTAGTGTCTCATATCCGACTCCACCGCTTCACCACTCACAATGGATTGACCCGAGGCAGCAAGAGGGAGCCCAACAACAAGGAGGGAGTAGCAGCGGCGCGTTTGCATTTGGAGAATGGAATGACATGATGTCTTCCATTTTTGGACCTCCAGGACCGCGCTACTATTAGTCAGGTGGTGTTCTCTCTTTTGTATAATTTGTGTATATTTGTAGTTTTGCTTTGTTTATGGTTGGGCGGTTGGGTGGTGTATGTTTGTTTTGTTGAGTTTGGGATGGTGCGTGTTGGTGGTGTCGTGTTTGTTTGTTTTAAAAAAAAAGTAAAAAAAAATATATAAAATGAAAAATCCAAAAAGAAAATTGGGGTTTGAGTGAAGAAGCTTTTTGTGATGTTGAATGACTTTAGTGATCAAAGCCTCCTAAAGCCATACATTGGGGTCAACGTATCCCAAGTGTGGGGATGGGGGGAATTTTTTGAAGATTTTTGAAAAATTGTGAGCCAAGCGAAACGATGTGAAAATTTGAACACCCTTAATTAACCCCAAATGGTGCACCAACAACCCTTGATACCTTTTTCATTCTTGGTGAGAATTGTAGCCACACTTGTATATAAATAATGCTTATCTTTGATGAGAGTGGCTACGGGTGGGGGTGCGTTAGAACTTGTGCTTGAATGCGATTTGAGTCCTTAGTTAGACATGAATGTAGAAAGGATAAGGGCATTTAGGTAGCCTCGTCGTTGGTGTGAGCGAGTGTGGGATTTGGGGGGTTGGACCTCATAAGTTTTATATATGAGCATGGTAATGAGAGGGGCGGGGGTTTGGACATTTAGTTGCCCAATTTTGTGCCTAAAAGCCTATCATTTGCTACCCCTAGCTACTTACCTAAAAATTTGCCCAATTTGACCCGGTCTTTTAGTATTAGTAGTAGTTGTAGTAATGTGATGTAGATATGTGATGCTTTATTGCATGGTTATTTTCTCTAAAAAAAAAAAGAAAAAAAAAGAAAGAAAAGAAAAAAAATATGAAAAATGAAAAGAAAGGATGTTAGTTGTCTTGTATTTAGTAGTTAGTTTGGTAGTTGTTATTTTGTTTATTTGTGTAATAAAAAGACCGGGCCAAATTTTCGCTACTTCATATATATCCCATTTCCTACCTATACACCTAGCCACGTTACAACCTTGAAGTCCCATTGATTTGCATTCATGTTTGGCACTTATAGGAGAAGGATTGATTTTTGTACAAGCCTATGATCGCGCAACCACCCGTTTGCCTATTGTGTGTCTAGCTTATCTTTGCTAGTATTCAATTGTAGCCGAGATGAGAGATTTAGAGAGGGGTGCATTGGTTGGGTGTTAAAAAGGGGTTAGTAAAAAGATTGCTTGTTTTGCTTGGTTTACATTGATCACTTGTTTAGAAACTGATTTGATGAGTTGCTTTGGGACAAGCAACGGTTAAGTGTGGGGATGTGACGGGTGGTCCATTGGACAACCCTTTGCGAAGCTAAAAGACAAGTTTATCCCTCATTTATGTGTGTAATTATCTTGAATTAGATAACTACTGTTGTTTATGTCTCAGGTACGGTTTGGCGGCTCAAATGGAGGAAAAATGCAGCTTTGAAGGCTTACAAGTTGAACGGGTTGAGAATGTGGAGCATAAGATGAACAAAGCACAAAATTCAGACTGCCACCATAAATTACGGTCCCACCGTAATTTACGGTGGACCTGAAAAGCATTTGGTTCCCACCGTAAAACAGTTTCAAGCTACCGTAACCATATTATGTCCACCGTAACTTACGGTGGAGCCGTAAGTTACGGTGGAGTCTGCGAACACTTTTGTAACTGCCATAATTAAGACGGTTTATGGGTGTCTTTTGGGTTATTCTCATCATTGGACGTTTTTGGAGCTTGCTAGGGGCGATTTTGGTGATCTTGCTTGGTTGTAAACATTATCTAAACATTTCGTTTGTGTTTTCGATCCGTATGAACATTGAACTTTGTGCTATGATGATTCACCAAGCTATGTGTGGCTAAACTCATGGTGATCATCTTGAATTGAAGGTTTGTTTAAGACTTTTGTGTTGGATTCGTATTTCTAGAATAATAGACTTGCAATGTTTGTTTGTTTATTATGGTGTGTGGATGTTTGATTGTAAATTGTTGATTGATGTTATACTCATATTCTAAACCATACGTTCTTGGTGTCGGTGACAATCGAGATATCACGGGAGGGATTAGGGTTGGATATTAGTCAATTGGTTATCGGGTAACAACCTCGCATTGTCATAATCCGAGTACTTAGTTCCCTTTTATCACAACAAACAATTACACACGAATCATGTCTATGTGATTCTTTCTAGTGAATTTAAACACAATTGTCCAAAGCAAACTGGAAATTTAGGATGGTCGCTTGTTCCTAATCTGTTTACAAACTACGGTCTTTGATTTGCAATTTAATTAGTTAATTTTAGTTATTAAAACCAAAACAATCAAATCTTGAATTTTAATTTCTGCATTTTAGGTAATTGTAGTTTAATTACAAAGCTATACAATCGACATACTTTCCACATACTCCCTGAGTTCGATACCCTCTTACCACTATCTATAGTTGTTTTTGGGATTAAATTTGCGTGTACCTACGACAGCACGTCATGGCAAAAACAAGTTTATTTGCTCTTTGGGACTATTTGCGTCACCTTGCAAAAGTCTGCCGTTTCGTAAGGAAACGTACTGTCCGGAACTTGATCATAAGTTAAACATACCATATATAACCTAAACACGGCTTAGAAATAAGCTTTGATAGGTTCGGTGTGCGAAAACATGCTTATATGATCTTACGGGGACTAAAAGTGTCAAAAACGGCGTAAGTTTGCATTTTCGCGCATATCTTACGTTCTGACCACATCTAGACATCCAAAATTATTGTACACACTAAAATATTTTTATTTTAGTGACCGGCATGCAAAAATTCCATTCGTCGCTTAATTTGGTTCGTTTTCACGTCCGTTTGAGTTTCGTCGTAATTTAACGAACAACACGACCGTACGACCAAACGAGCCGACATCCGAGAGTTTTCCAAGCATATTTTGAGTCCTCTAAACCTTATTGACCTTGTAGAGCCTTGAAAATGGCTTAACGGGTGTCTAAAGTGCCAAAAATGGACTTGAATGCATGCAGGGACCAAAGGTGTCAATTATGAAACTTTGCTGATCTGGGGAAGCCAGGCGGGGCGCGTAAGCCCACCCCCATCTCTTACGCGGGGTGCCTGAACAGCCCAGCAACCAGAAATTCATTTTTAGCATTCTCTTTGAACTTCAGGGGCTGTTTATGCAAATTTTTGGTGTGTTAAGCAAGTTTAAGTGTTCACCAAGGCTACTAATCAGTTCATAACATATGGATGGCCATGATTTAATCCTTGGAGGCTACATAAACACTTGGAGTAATCTTGTAACTTCACTACAAGTATAAATAGCCCACGCCTTTCACTTATTCATTGCTCATTCCCTCATTTCTCCTCTCTTATCTGCTTTGGAGCTCTCTCAAGCTGATTTAGGACTTGTCTTCTTTGTAGAAAAGATAGCAAGGACTATAGTGAGCACTCTTTCATTCTTTTTATTGCTTTCTAGTTTAAAAAGTCAAACAAGTGTTTGACTTTCAGTTTAACCAGTCTTTGGTCAATGCAAAGTTCGGTTGAACTTTGCAACGTGATTGTAATCACGTTGGTTATAATCCTTAGTGATTATACCCGCTGATTACCACGTTAACTAGGTGTAGTGACGAGTCAAAGTTTTGGTCAAAATGCGTTTTAGCACGCATTTTGCCTCGGAACTACTTTAGGGTATCAAAACACATTGTTTTGATACCAAATCAGTAGGTTAAACATGTTTTGACATGTTTAACTCGTCACTATTAGTTTAGTGCTTGTTTAGGGTTGTGAGTTAAGCGGTCTAAACAACCGCTTACACTTTCGAACCCGACCCGTTTGGTCGATCTTTAGGATCCGACCAAGTTTAATTAGTGATCATAGTTGCATAGGGAATAACCACTGAGGTTATACCTTATGATCACATAGGATTGGTTAGTCATATGCTAGTTAGCTTGTATGCCCATAGGAAATGACCAAAATGCCCTTTTGAAGCATAAATCCGTATTTTGACTATGTGAACATATTTTTGACATGTAAACTGATTTAGTAACATGTTTATGGATAATTGGGCATGTAAGACTTGGCATAGCACATAGTTAACCATCCGAACCTAGTTTTACGCTAACGACGCCTTATAGTAGCTTATGTTACCATAATGTGCCGAAACGGGTCAAAAGCACTTAGGTAGACTTTCCAATCAGAATGTAAGGCCTATTAAATCATACCATATGAGTTCAATTACTCATTTGATTTATAGAACCTCATTCTATCCTATCTCCCTAGTTAGGATCCGTTTATTAACATAGTTACCTATACTAGGTGCCGTTTGATTCTGTGATACTTGGAGCTTAAATTGGTCTTAGTCTCAAGACTAATTAGCAACCCCAAGTGAGTACATAGTTCCCCTCTTTTACCGTTTTCAAATACTTTGGGGATGATACACATGTACATACGTGTTACTTTCGTGCATTTCATGCTTTTATGACATAAACATGCTAGTTTCACCTAGTACACTTATAGTACATGCTTTCAATTGTGTTTTGCTATGTATGTCAAGCATGCTAGCACATTGATTTGTTACACATTTGTTGCATATGTTTACTTAGCATATGGAACACATTGTTTTACATAACATTTCTACTATGTATGTTTACTCAGCATGCTAGTACATTGTTTTACATGAACATTTCTACTAGGCATGTTTACTTAGCATTCCTAGTACATGGTTTTCACATGCTACATTGGTTATGACATTTGGTGTGTTTAATCGGGACAATAATACATTCATTAACATTGATCACGCCGCTCGGACTTATGTAATGGTACCATAGGAATTGACAACTCCCGTTTCCGACTTCCTAGGTTTGTTTGGAAGTTGGGAATGACAGAATCCGACTACATAATTTAGATAAACCTTTAATTTGTTTAAGGGTTTGTCGCCACAGTCGCAAGGCTTGAATGTATGCGATTAACATTACTGCATAAATGTTTGTAACCATAAAGCATTGTTTTTCTGCAAAGCATAACATTTGATTTAAACTTAGGTTTATTCAAATACCTTGTTTTATACATTTTTACTATGTGGTTGAGTAACTTCTAGTTATTCACCATACATGACATTTGATTTCACATTTGACATCATTACATAGTTAAGTAGGTGATTTCCTACTTGCTATGCATTTCATTGGTTATACATGATACATATTACACATGACATGGTTTATACATAAACATTTTGACATTTAACATGACATTTTGGTTGTTTATTGATAAGTGACTTATGTAACGGGGCTACGTGTTATATGATAAAAGCATGGTGGATATGCCGCTGTTACTTCCTATATATAAGTGCTTTTATTGTATTATACATTGTTACGTTATCTAAATCACTTGGACAAGACATGAAACATTTTTACAAGAACATGACATTGTTTTACAAAGTATACATTTTTATACAAATTCACTTCTACTTGGTTATTCATTTAACCATGCATTGTCCTTTCGTCATCATTTGATTTTCATATCGATTTTCATATGATTTCATAAAGGAAAACATTTTACAAGGTTCATGACTACATTTTGTTAAACACTTTTCAAACCACAAGTCATGAATCTGCATAAACAAAACCTATGTATCTCACAGACATTTTTATGCTGACGTACCTATTTTTACATGTGTTTTCAGGTGCTAATGCATGATGGTGTTTGTGCTTCACTTAGGCGGACTCGGGCCTTAGTAACTTAAAAGACAGTTAATGATGTTATTTTAGTTTGAACTTAAAGACAATGTAAACTCTTTATTCAATAATACATAACTTAAATTGCCATGGTTGTTGAAACAATAATTCTGTTGCCTCACTCCCTGGCGTTTCCACCGCGGTTTTGTTGTTTTGACGCGGCGTGTGACATAAACATCCTAGAAGAATCAATCTATGAAGATAGATAGATGCTATAAGGATTTTGGGTTCTGTTATATTGAATCATTGAATCAAAACAATCCTAAATCCTAATGGTGATTCGGGATAATGCCACGAAGGGTAATACAATAAGCACACTTATCTATAGGAAGTACCAGCGGCGTATCCACCATGTGCTTATTGTATTATCTAATTTCGTTATCTAAATCACCAACAATCTATACATAAACCACAACCATCGAGTTGTAAAGTGCTTCTTAAAAATCTCACTATGAAGATAGGAGCATCTAAGAGTGTACTTTAAATATCCTATAAGAATCTAACTATGAAGATAGGTAGATCTTTTAAGGATTGGAATAAACATCGTATTTGCATAATCAGAATAATACACATAAAAGTACTTAGTAATCACATATATGCCATACATTTGAAAAACAAATTGGTTACACATATGAATCACCCCAAAACAGTTGAAAACGGTAAAAGAGGGGAACTATGTACCCGCCTGGGATTGCGTGTAGTTCTTGTTCAAATGATATAACAAAGCTCAAAGGATCAAAAGTTCAAGTGTCGAAGTGGTTCCTAGTGTAACGGACACTATGTTAGTGAATCGACACCTAAATCGGAAGATCGGGTAGAATGAGGTCTCGTAAACCAAATGAGTATTGGAACTCATGTGATATGATTTAACAAAGCCTACATTCTAATCGGAACCTATCCTAAGTGCTTACAACCCATTACGACTCGTTAAGGTAGTCTACGCTACTTTAACGCGTCGTTCGCGCGAATGCGCGTTCGAGACGCCTTACTAGTCCTATGACAAGTATTATATGCCTTAACATATCTAATTATGTTATATAATCAGTTTAGATGTCAAAACATGTGTTACATATGCTTAAAATGAAATTATGCGCAAAAGGGTATTTTGGTCATTTTCCTAAGGCATATAAACTACCTATCATACAACTATATAAACGAAGTGACCGTCAGGTATAACCTCGAAAGGTTATTCCCTATACAACTATGGTCACAAATATGTTTGCTCGGATCCTAACGATCGACCAAATGGGTCGGGTTCGAAAGTCTAAGCGGTTGTTTAGACCACTTATCTTACGACCCTATATAAGCACTAAACTAATAGTGACGAGTTAAACATGTTAAAACATGTTTAACTAAGTTAGAAAACAAGTTTGATATCAAAACAAAGGGTTTTGATACCCGAAAATAGCTTCGTTGCAAAATACGCATAAATACGTATTTTGACCGAAACTTTAACTCGTCACTACGCCTAATTAACGTGGTAATCAGTAGGTAAAGTCACAAGGGACTATAACCATCGTGATTACGCTCACGTTGCAAAGTTCAAACGAACTTTGTATTGACCATAAACTGGTCAAAGCAGAAAGTCAAACACTGTTTGACTTTCATGCTTGAAATGCATGAACAAGCATGAAGGAAGCATGAAGGAGATTTACAAAAGGTCCAAGTAAGGAAGATTTGATTCAAATTGCTCAGGTATGAAGTATAGAACCCCAACTTAGAGCAGGTTTTTGAATCAAGTGTGAAGAATGCAAATGAAGCAAGTGGGTATTTATAAAAAGTCAAGAACCGTTAGGATCATTTCTCGGGTTTTGAGCTTCGATCTTGGCCCTCCATGTGTTACCCACTGATTTAATATACTAGGGGAGTCCAAAACCAGCTCAAGGTATTGCAAAAGTTGCATAAAAGACCGTAGAAATCAAGCTGGTTGCTGAAAATGGAAATTCTGTCAATTTAGAGCCGTCGCGTGCCGCCACGGCATAACCCTTAGGCTGTGGCACGACGCCACCCCTTCCCAGGTACTGAAACTTTCAAAAATTGGCAGATTTGGTCCCTGCATCATGTTTAAGCCATTTTCGACGCGTTTAAACCCCGTTAACCCATTTTCAAGGCTCAATAATGAAGTTTAAGTATAGGGGACTTGAAACATGCTTAAAAATATCACGGATGTCGGTTTGTTTGGTCGTCCGGTTGCGTTGTTCGGTTAATTATGACGAAACTCGAACGAACACGAAAAACGATCCAAATCACACGACGAATGGAGTTTTAGCATTCCAATCACTAAAAAAAAATATTTTAATGATTACAAAAATTTTTGGATGTCCGGATATGTTCAGAACGTAAGATATGCGCGTAAATGCAAACTTATGCACTTTTTGACGCTTTTAGTCCCTGATTCACCAATAAGTTTATTTTCGCATACCGAACCCCTCAAAGCCTATTTCTAAGCTATGTAAAGGATGTTTAAGGTATGTTTAGCTTATGATCAAGTTCCGGAATGTTCGTTACGACACGAATCAAAAGACTTTCGTAGTTTGACGCAAATAGTCCCTGTGATCGAATAAACTTGTTTTTGACATACCAAAGCCTTCAAAACTTATTTGTGAGTTATATAAAATTTAAGGTATGTTAAGCCTATGTTACTGTTCTGGAGTGTTTTTCGCAAACCCCAAGCTTCCAACGAACACCCTGTCACACCCTGGCTTTGCGGAAGCGTGGGTTTATTTGGTGTGACTTCTTAATACCATTGCTTAATCACAACAAAGCTATATGAAAGTAAAACCATGATGATCATCCATTAATTCAAGTTTTAAAAATAAAATACGACAACATTGTTTTCAAGAGTCGACACATGCAACGACAATCCAACAAGACATATTAAAAATATTGTTCATACGACACAACCATAAAACATAAAATAAACACAGCTTAAGACTTGTGACTCGTCCAGGCAAAAGTCACAATCCCTAAACTTGGATGACATCCTTCTTCTTACGCAGCTTGACGACATAGCATACCTTGCCAGATCCCTAATTCCCTGAAATACATGTAATTTGAAAAATCAACAAAAAGTTAAGCGAGTTCATGTAAAAGTGAGTATGTATAAACCTTTGTAATATGTTTGTATGTATGAAAATCCCTGGTATGTAGCAATAAGGAAAAAGAGGTCACCATTGGGTTGCAAAGCCAATGATATGTGTGAAGTGCTGTAGGAAGACTCAAACCTAGCAGATTTTTGCGTCGGGCTCAAAGTCACCCCAAGGTCCGTACAGTGGGCCTGGAGTTGGGCTCGCTAAACCCAGATAGATCTACCGCTAATGACCCTTGGTCCTACTATGAGGATTAATGGCCTCTAGTTCCAGCCTACCCACTCACATGATCTAAGTAGTAACCCTCCTTAAGCTAACCATACCATGTATAAAAGTATCCGTAATTACCGTAACATGTATTCCACCCCCGAAGTATAAAAGCTGAAAACAGTTAAGAGAAAAGGGGGACATGAACTCACAGAAGTGCGTCTCGAAATAGTCAGTCCCAAATCAACCTTTAGCGTGACGACCTACACGTACTAAATCCTATTAGACGGACGGACGTGCCTTGGCTTAAGGTTTAACGTTTTTGGGAAATAGTTAGACAACTATTTCGTATTTACACTTCTTAATTATTTAGTAAATATATCCCTTCCCAAGGATGGAGGTATTAATACATGGGTGTTTTATAATTCCGAAAATATATTTTTAAGTCTCACTTGAAAATATATTTTATCACTTTGTCAAAAATATTTTTAGTTCTCCAAAAATATATATATTTTCCCAAAAATATTATATTTTATTCCTTAGGTTTTCCCCCAAAATAATATTTCACCAAAAATATTCTAATAAGAGTATTTTTCCGAAAAATACATAAGTTATATTTTTAAAGTTCGCGTTGTATTACAATACTTATATAACTTAAATATTTATTTTTGTGAGAGCGTTTATATTATTTTGGAAATCGTATTTTCATGATATTTCAAGTAATATTATTTTTACCCTAAAAATAATATATATCTAGTTCACAAAATAATCACATATTCACACAAGCATTTTATTATAAAATATATATTCTAAATATTTATTTAACAAGTTTTGTTTACGAAAATCCACCTCCGGTACTTGGTTATTTTTGTAATAAAAATCATGGCGAAGTTTACATTTGAAAAACAAGTTAAAAATGCATTTATAAACATCTGTTACGAAAATATTTCTAAGTGTTATATTTCTAGAAAAATTTCGCCAGAGTTTCCTCTGTAACTAGAGGTATCACGCTTACAAGCGTATCATTTTCTTTTCAAAAAATTCAATCAAGCAATTTAACAATCATCAATCAACAATATTTAAGCATCAAACTTGACAAAACAAGCCTAAATCACAAACTCATGAACTTGAAAGTTTTGTAAAAATATGTAGTAAGTTACTAGCATATTTAGTAGGTTTTGTTATCTTTAAAAATAAAATTGGTTTCTTAAAAACTTTATTTTAAAGAACTTGGAGTTTTACAACTTCTAGTCAAGATTTTTTAAAAATACTTCTTTGTTAAATCTTCTTGTTACACAAGTGTTTACACACTCGTTTATCTACCAACAATGCTTCTAGTTCATAAAACATTCGGGTTTTAACAAGACTTGCATCTTTCACTTGGTTCTTTCGAAAAACCACTTGTAAATCTTTAGATCTACATGTTTAGAGTCTTATTTTACAAGACAAATTTTATTTACTCAAGTTCATGTTTCATGGATGGAAGGTTTCATCATCTTTCATAACTTTAACATTTATAACTTACTAGTTCATGTTCTTGAACATGATCTAGTATGTCTAGATGATGATCCTTCCTACTTTTAATAACAAACAACATCAAGTAATCCCAACTATACAAGATTCACAAGATTTACACACATATCTTTTCTTTATCCATCATTAATCACTTATGTTCAAGACTTTATGTTATGTTCTTGAGTGTTCTTAATTTTTAACCATTAAATATACTATTAACCACCATAAACAAGATCAAGATGATGAATAGAGTCACTTACTACTAGCTCAAGGCTAGGGAAGAATCAAGATGTAAATGTGGAGGATAAAAGAAATCTAGAGCGGTCCTTGCACTTTCGAGAGCACCGAGCCTTCTTGTATGATCCCTTGCACACTTGTATGTATGTAAAATGGCTAGACAAGACTTGAATGGTGGGTGTATGGTGGTGATGGTGTTCGGCCGAGACCAAGCAAGGAAGGAAGAGAGAGAGCAAGTTTGAGTTGTGTTTGTGAAATGAAAGTGATGAACTTACATGTAAATTTATAATCCAAATTAGTGTTTTAACCTCCATGTAATGTGTCATCTAGATATGCAACATAGGTGATTAAAATAATCAAAGAATTGGCAAGGGTGGGTCACCCTTGTGACCGTCGAGATGAGGGGGCGGGGTAAGGGATAGGTGGTGTAATGGTTAGTTAAGTTCTAGTTGAAATCCAATGGTTTAGTTAGTATGTTCAAGTGTGTTTATTATTATATAGCGTGTTAGGGTGTTCGGGGACCCTAACTAGCTCAGAAAAGTATAAACAATCTATTTGGCAATATTTTTATGTTCCGGGTAAAGTCCGGTTGTTCGGTTAGATGTTGATCGGTTAAAGTGTTAAGTGAAGCTTTAAAGTGTCATTTATATTGTTTTTAGTGATACAATAAATTACCAACACTTTGGAAAGTGTTTAGAATTAATTTACCTAGTTTTTGCACTCTACTAGTTATGTTAAATGCTGAATTTTTGTATAAAGTGTAGAATTTTGTAGTTAAAGTATGTTTTAGGCACTTCCGGTCACTATAACTATCATCTAGTGACGCAGTTTTATAATCCTCACCTCCCTACACTCCCTACTAGTGTAGTAATCTATTCCCGGCTCATACTGGCCTCAGAGACAATGTCTGTCTAGTGCTGGCAATGTCAGCATGTTTACTGGGTTATCCGCTTACTGTGCTGACTGTGCTTTTGTGCATCAAGTTTGTCACTATTGTTTTGTGTGTAATAAATGAAGTGACAGTAATAAAGTATGATGCATGAATATGTATGTATCAGAAAACAGAAAGCAGTTTATTCGTAATTGTAATTAAGCACAGTAACTAAGCACTAATTAAATATTAATTAATTTGTACGGATACCTGGTTTGGTGAGGGTTGTCACATTCTCCCCCCGTTAAGAAAATTTCGTCATGAAATTTTTAAGTTCTGCTTCTGGTTGCAGGGGTCTTAGGAAATAAATGGGGGTATTTCTCTTTCATACGATCCTCACGTTCCCAGGTGTATTCTTGACCATGTCTTGCATTCCAACGAATTTTGACGAGTTTAACACTGCTCCTGTGGGTTTTGTTTATCTTCCAATCCGTAACCTCAACGGGTTCTTCGACAAAGTGGAGCGTGTCGTCAATATGAATCTCGTCTGTGGGAATGACAACAGTTTCTTGCGTTGGACTCTTCTTCAAGTTTGATACATGGAATGTATCGTGAACACCATTCAGTTCGGCAGGTAAGTCCAACTTGTATGCTACTAAACCGATCCTCTTCAGAATTTTGAATGGGCCAATATAGCGCGGATTCAACTTTCCACGCTTTTCGAAGCGTGCCACACCCTTCCAGGGTGATACCTTCAACAATACCATGTCTCCTACCTCAAACTCCAGAGGTTTCCTTCTCCTATCCGCAGAACACTTTTGACGATCGCGAGTCGCCTTGATGCGTTCTCGGATCTGTGCAATATTGTCTGTGGTTTCCTGGACCACTTCTGGACCAACTAGCTTTCTATCACCTGCATCAGACCAACATATTGGTGATCGAAATTTGCGTCCGTATAGAGCTTCGAACGGCGCGGCTTGAATACTTGCGTGATAACTGTTGTTGTATGAAAATTCAACCAATGGTAGGTGAGTATCCCAACTTCCACCTAAATCTATAACGCAAGCTCGTAGCATATCTTCTAATGTCTGGATCGTTCGTTCGCTCTGTCCATCTGTTTGCGGGTGAAAAGCTGTACTCAGGTTCAACTGAGATCCGAATGCTTCTTGAAAGGATTGCCAAATCCTTGAAACAAACTTTCCGTCTCTATCAGAGATGATCGAGAGAGGCACTCCATGGCGTGCAACGATCTCTCTCATGTATATCTCAGCCAACTTGCTCGTGTTGTCTTTCTCTCTGATGGGTAAGAAGTGCGCAGATTTCGTTAACCGGTCCACTATTACCCAAATAGTGTCGTGACCTTTTGGCGTTCTTGGCAACTTTGTTATGAAATCCATTGAAATTTGTTCCCATTTCCATTTGGGAATCTCATGTTGTTGCAGAAGTCCTGAAGGCTTCTTGTATTCAGCTTTTACCTTGGCGCACGTTAAACACTTGCTAACATAACCAGCAACATCGCCTTTCATCCTAGGCCACCAATAATAATCCTTAAGATCTTGGTACATCTTATCCGCTCCTGGATGGATAGAGTACCATGATTTGTGAGCTTCATCGAAAATAACCTTTCTCAAACCACCAAACAGAGGAACCCAAATTCGTCTCATGAAGCATAAAGTTCCTTCCTCGTTTGGCACTAACTGCTTCTCCATTCCACGGAGATATTCCTCTTCAATGTTTCTTTCTTTCAGAGCCTCTTTCTGCGCGGCGCGAATGCTCAATGACAGGTCTGTCTGGATAATCATCTCCAAAGCCCTAACCCTTATGGGCTTGATTCTTTCTTTTCGACTTAGGGCATCGGCGACCACATTCGCCTTCCCTGGATGATACTTGATCTCGCAGTCGTAGTCGTTCAATAATTCGACCCAGCGTCTTTGTCTCATGTTCAGCTCCTTCTGGTCGAATATGTGTTGCAGGCTCTTATGATCCATGAAGATTATACACTTCGTACCATATAAATAATGTCTCCAGATTTTCAACGTGAATACCACTGCGCCTAGCTCCAAATCGTGCGTGGTATAATTCTTTTCATGGACTTTCAATTGGCGCGACGCGTAAGCTATAACTTTCTGGCGCTGCATTAACACGCAACCCAATCCTTGACGCGAGGCGTCACAATATACCACAAAATCATCAGTTCCTTCTGGTAGCGCTAAGATCGTCGCATTGCAGAGCTTGTCCGTCAATAACTGAAACGCTTCTCCCTGTTTGATTACCCAATCAAACTTCTTATCTTTTTGCGTGAGGAAGGTCAATGGTTGAGCGATTTTTGAAAAATCGTTACTAAACCTTCGATAATAACCAGCCAAACCTAAGAATTGTCGAATCTCGGTTGGCGTCTTTGGAGTCTCCCAATTCTTGATCGCTTCAATCTTGGTGGGATCCACGTGGATTCCATCTCCATTAACCACGTGTCCAAGAAATTGGACTTCGCGTAACCAAAATTCGCACTTCGAGAACTTGGCATACAGCTTTTCCTTTTTCAGTAACTCCAAGATAGATCTCAAATGTTGTTCGTGCTCATCCTTCATCTTCGAATAGATCAAAATATCGTCGATGAACACAATCACAAACTTGTCAAGGTACGGCTTACAAACTCTGTTCATCAAATCCATAAAAAGAGCTGGCACTTTCGTCAAACCAAACGGCATCACCAGAAACTCGTAATGTCCATATCGGGTCCTAAAAGCGGTTTTGGAAATAATTTCCTCTTGTATTCTCAGCTGATGATAGCCTGATCGTAAATCGATCTTCGAGTAGTAGCTTGAACCTTGCAGTTGATCGAATAGGTCATCAATCCTTGGCAGAGGATACCTATTCTTGATCGTTAACTTGTTCAACTCCCGGTAGTCGATGCACATACGAAAACTACCGTCTTTCTTCTTAACAAACAGAACCGGAGCTCCCCAAGGTGAGAAGCTTGGTCTGATGAATCCTTTTTCTAATAGCTCCTGGAGTTGTGTTGACAACTCCTGCATCTCCGAAGGCGCAAGTCTGTAGGGTGCCTTGGCTACAGGCGCGGCGCCTGGAATCAAGTCAATGTGGAACTCCACTTGCCTTTGGGGTGGCAATCCTGGCAAGTCTTCTGAAAAGACTTCAGGATACTCCTTTACGATAGGATGTCTTCGATCTTCGGCTCAGCAGCTTCTTTGTCCACGATGTGTGCCAAGAAGGCAACACATCCCTTCTGTAAACACCTTCTAGCTTTCAGGCAGCTGATGATTCTCAAAGGCGTATCACGCTTCTCCCCGTGAACCACGATCGTTTCTCCATCTTCTGTTGGGACGCGAATGATCTTTTCGTGACAAACAATCTCAACCTTGTTGCTTGACAACCAATCCATTCCTACTACCACATCAAAGCTTCCCAACTCGACCGGTAGTAAATCCAAAGTGAACTCACGCTCTCCCAGCTCGATCACACAACCTCTGACAACTCCATTAGCTTCAACTAGCTTTCCATTAGCCAGTTCAATTGAGTACGGAATATCTAACTTACTAGCAGCTAACCCAAGCATACTCTTAAATTCTAACGACACGAAACTATAGTCAGCACCAGTATCAAACAGAACAGATGCAAAGCGTTGGTTTATAGGGAACGTACCAGTGACAACGTTGGGATCCTGGCGCGCTTCCCTCGCTCCAATGTTAAACACTCTTCCATGGGCTTGATTCAGCTTTGGGCATTCCTTCTTAAAGTGCCCAATATCTCCACAATTAAAGCATCCTGGCCCTTGGCCATTTCCCTTCCCAGCTTGAGTGTTGTTTTGGTTGCGATTTCCATTCCCAGCTTGGTTTGCAACGTTCCCACGGTTCTCATTTCCGCCATTATTCCCTTGCGGATGATTTTCATTACCACCATGGTTGTTGTTCCTATTACCAAAACCTCCTTGGCCACCCCGGCCAGCACTAACCCAGCAAGTATCCTTCAAGTGGCCAATTTTCCCACAAGCTTCACATGTTTTTGGTCCACACCAGCCAGAATGATGGCGCTGGCATGTGTTACACTTGGGCAGTGTGCCCATATAACCCTTTCCTTTGTTCTCAACACCGGTTGCAGCTTGAGCCGGTGTGCTTGGTTCACCTTTCTTGTTAACATTGCTTGTGCCCTGCTTTAAGTTCAAGAATTTCCTTTTATTATCCCCAGATGACTCGACGTGAGTCTCTTTCTTCTTCGGTTCAACATTCGAAAACTTGTTCAAGCGAATGGCCTCCTCAGTAAGAGCCACACTAAGATCAATGGCTTCCGTGATGGTTGCGGGCTTGGAAGTAGTAACCATACTCATGATCTGAGGTGCCAATCCCCAGATAAAGCGCTCGATACGCTTGAACTCCGGTGTAACCATGTATGGCACTACGTGGGACAAATCGTGGAATCTCTGAACATACTCCGCAATCTTGGGACCTTCCATTTTTAGATGCCAAAACTCAGTCTCCAGCTTTTGGATTTCAGCGCGTGAGCAGTACTTCCTTCGCATGAGCTCCTTTAGCTCATTCCATGACATCACATAAGAAGCAGCTTCACCAAGAGTTTGCACTTGCAAGTTCCACCAAGATACGGCTCCGTCCCGAAATAGCACTGAGATGTAGGTCACTTGTTGCTCGGGAGCACACTTGCTCATTCTAAGAACATACTCAGTGTTCTCTGCCCATCTGACAAACGCAACAGCACCTCCTGTGCCGTCTAAATTCACGGGCTTGCAATCGAGAAATTGCTTGTAAGTGCACCCTGCACACACGTTAGAATATACAAATGGTATTAGCGGACGTGCTATAAATATCCATATGTATCGTAGTATGTCTCAAACGACTTAACATTACCATGGGGTGGATTGTTATTGCCGTTGTTGTTCGAATTGCTCCCGCTGGTTCCTCCTTGTGAGGCTGCATACTGCGCTATGGCGGCAGCAATGATTCCTTGGAGTTCTGCCTCGTTGGTGGGCATGTGTGGATCACGTCTCGGTGGCATCTTCTAAAAGATGTTTCACGTTGGTCAGGTCATAATAAGTAAATGAATCATACGTATACCATTTATTAAACACATAACATCTCATGTTATAGAATATAAACAATCAATCCAACATCACAAATAATGAGAATACTGCGATTGCGCTATCATAAATCAAGACCACAATGTAATGTTTACAAGTTCATAACTGTATCGTACATCATCAGTGACTAAGGGCCACATCGCCCTGGTCCAAACTATCTAATCAGTGACAACAACAACCAAAATACAAAACATCAAAAGTCACAACATCAAAATGCGGTCTCCTAAAAGTTGTATAGTCTGCACAATCGCGGTCCTCTCACCAAAAGTCTACCTGTGTCGAATCAAAATGCCTATGCTGATGGCGGAGGAGGAGGAGGAAAATGAGAGTAATACAGGCGACGCATATGCAACCAATCCTGCTCTAGAGCGCGACAGTCGCGCAACAGATATGCTATCTGCTGCTCAGAGGTCAAGAAACGGACGTCTGAGTCGGGTGAAAGTGGACGCGGAGGGTGTGATGCTGAAAATGGGGTCTAATAACGGCAAGGTGGTCGCTGAGCTCTCTCCAGCTCCTGTATGCGACGGGTCAGTGCCTCCTGGTCTATCATCAAAGAAGTAAGGATGTCCTCCGTAGGATACCCAACATGGTATGGGTGATATGGATCGGACAGGGGCATGATAGGGGGTGTAGTCCATAGGAATGGCTCGCTAGATGGAGTGAAGAATGGTGCAGTAGATGGTGCAACAGTGGGAAACTGTGGTACAAATGGAAAAGGTGATGACAACATGGGTGGTACAGGAATAGGCGGCTGCCTAGATGACCCCTCTCCAGGACGTGGTGGCAGTATGTCCTGAAGAAATGTAACAGGAAGATCAGTGCGGTGTGCGTCTGAGATGTGTGGGGGAAGCAAGGGAACATCAGTGGGAGCTGAAATGGGTGCTGAAACGGGGGCTACAGGGGGCGTAACAGGGAACACGAATGGTGGGTAATCATCATCATCATCATCTATCCACCCGTTATGGGTGTCGGCGTAACGTGGATCTATATGGGTCGCAAAAGGTGCGCGATCGAACAGCACCGGTAGGGGATCAGGAAGTGGTGCAACAACAGGATCCTCCATCAAGAGTGGAGCGTCAACAGGAGCGTCAGCAACATGATCATCCACTAACGGTGGAGCAACAACAGGATGATCAGCAACAAAGGGTGCCTGGTCATAAGCAGGGTCATGCTCTAATGCAGGGTCAGGAGCAACTACTGGCTCAGGGGCCACAACAGGCTCTGGATCACAAACTCCATATCAAAATCAGCTGGATCATCAAACAAAGGATCGATAGGGGCTACAGGATCCTCCAGGGGCTGGTCTAAGTGAATGAACTCGATATCCTGGTCAGGATCAAAACCAGGGGGAAAAACAGGATCCAGATCATTATCAACGTCGTGATCAAACTCGAAGCTGTGTGCGGGAGCAGGTGCAGCTGCTGAAGCCATGTCAGGGTCGGCGTCGTGAGAGTGGTGCTACACTCCCTGAGTGTGCAAAGATGCGGACGCCACAGACTCAAATGAGTCTGGGACAGGTGAAGCAACAGGAGCCTCCTCTGCAGGAGCATCAGCAATGGGTAAGATGACATCAGCAGCAATAGGGGCCTCACCCTCATGGTCAGCCTCAGGTGGGACCTCCTCAAACAGATCGACATCATCGTCGGAAACAACATCGAGGGGCATATCAACAACTGGATAAGCAGCAATGGGTACAGGAGCAGGGATCACCGCGAGTGGTAAATCCCCAGCGGGATGGCCATCAGCAGGCTCGGCTACGACGTCAGGCAGCGCAAAGGGCTGGAAATCGTCATCATCGGTACTGGTGGTGTCGGAAGTGTAGACCTCTCGCTCCGACGAATCTCTGTCATCTGATACTATCGCCATGGGATCTGTAGTGTCTGAAACTCCAGTGTCTGATTAAGAAGGCATGATGTCTGTTAACACAAACATACATATGCACAAACAATCAATCATATAATCAAATAAACATGTTAGTCACCAATAAGCAAGTAAGTATTTCTTCCTAGTCTCATTAGACTACCCTCCCAGCCTCTCAGACTGAACCTCCTAGTCTCTCAGACTAACTCCCTGGCCTCTAGGACCAAAACCTCCCCAATCTTTGAGATTGGACCCCCCAGTCTACATGACTGAAACTCCCAGCCTTTAGGGCTGAACTCCCTCAGTCAAGGCGACTGAACCATATATTGTGAAAAAGTGCTCATACTTTTTGTTTGTAAAAATGTTTTGTATCCTAGATCTGGACGTAATGTATGCAATGTAAAAATGTTTTCCTGAGAGCCCTAGTTATCATAGTCTAGACTCGAGAAGGAATCCTAGTTCGCTATGATCAAAGCTCTGATACCAAGCTATCACACCCTAGCTTTGCGGAAGCGTGGGTTTATTTGGTGTGACTTCTTAATACCATAGCTTAATCACAACAAAGCTATATGAAAGTAAAACCATGATGATCATCCATTAATTCAAGTTTTAAAAATAAAATACGATAACATTGTTTTCAAGAGTGGACACATGCAACGACAATCCAACAAGGCATATTAAAAATATTGTTCATACGACACAACCATAAAACATAAAATAAACACAGTTTAAGACTTGTGACTCGTCCAGGCAAAAGTCACAATTCCTAAACTTGGATGACATCATTCTTCTTACGCAGCTTGACGACATAGCATACCTTGCCAGATCCCTAATTCCCTGAAATACATGTAATTTGAAAAATCAACAAAAAGTTGAGCGAGTTCATGTAAAAGTGAGTATGTATAAACCTTTGTAATATGTTTGTATGTATGAAAATCCCTAGTATGTAGCAAATAAGGAAAAAGAGATCAACATTGGGTTGCAAAGCCAATGATATGTGTGAAGTGCTGTAGGAAGACTCAAACCTAGCAGATTTTTGTGTCGGGCTCAAAGTCACCCCAAGGTCCGTACAGTGGGCCTGGAGTTGGATTCGCTACACCCAGATAGATCTACCGCTAATGACCCTCGGTCCTACTATGAGGATTAATGGCCTCTAGTTCCAGCCTACCCACTCACATGATCTAAGTAGTAACCCTCCTTAAGCTAACCATACCATGTATAAAAGTATCCGTAATTACTGTAACATGTATTGCACCCCCGAAGTATAAAAACTGAAAACAGTTAAGAGAAAAGGGGGACATGAACTCACAGAAGTGCGTCTCGAAATAGTCAGTCCCAAATCAACCTGTTGCGTGACGACCTAGACGTACTAAATCCTATTAGACGGACGACCGTGCCTTGGCTTAAGGTTTAACGTTTTTTGGGAAATAGTTAGACAACTATTTCGTATTTACACTTTCTTAATTATTTAGTAAATATATTCCTTCCCAAGTATGGGGGTATTAATACAAGGGTGTTTTATAATTCCAAAAATATATTTTTAAGTCTCACTTGAAAATATATTTTATCACTTTGTCAAAAATATTTTTAGTTCTCCAAAAATATATATATTTTTCCCAAAAATATTATATTTTATTCCTTAGGTTTTTCCCCAAAATAATATTTCACCAAAAATATTCTAATAAGAGTATTTTTCCGAAAAATACATAAGTTATATTTTTAAAGTTCGCGTTGTATTTCGATACTTATATAACTTAAATATTTATTTTTGTGAGAGCGTTTATATTATTTTGGAAATCGTATTTTAATGATATTTCAAGTAATATTATTTTTACCCTAAAAATAATATATATCTAGTTCACAAAATAATCACATATTCACACAAGCGTTTTATTATAAAATATATATTCTAAATATTTATTTAACAAGTTTTGTTTACGAAAAATTCACCTCCGGTACTTGGTTATTTTTGTAAATAAATCATGGCGAAGTTTATATTTGAAAAACAAGTTAAAAATGCATTTATATACATTTGTTACGAAAATATTTCTAAGTGTTATATTTTTAGAAAAATTTTGCCAGAGTTTCCTCTATAACTGGAGGTATCCACGCTTACAAGCGTATCATTTTCTTTTCAAAAAATTCAATCAAGCAATTTAACAATCATCAATCAACAATATTTAAGCATCAAACTTGACAAAACAAGCCTAAATCACAAACTCGTGAACTTGAAAGTTTTGTAAAAATATGTAGTAAGTTACTATCGTATTTAGTAGGTTTTGTTATCTTTAGAAATAAAATTAGTTTCTTAAAAACTTTACTTTTTAAGAACTTGGTGTTTTACAACTTCTAGCCAAGATTTTTAAAAATACTTCTTTGTTAAATCTTCTTGTTACACAAGTGTTTACACACTCGTTTATCTACCAAAAATGCTTCTAGTTCACATGACATCCGGGTTTTAACAAGACTTGCATCTTTCACTTGGTTCTTTCGAAAAACCACTTGTAGATCTTTAGATCTACATGTTTAGAGTCTTATTTTACAAGACAAATTTTATTTACTCAAGTTCATGTTTCATGGATGGAAGGTTTCATCATCTTTCAAAACTTTAACATTTATAACTTACTAGTTCATGTTCTTGAACATGATCTAGTATGTCTCGATGACGATCCATCCTACTTTTAATAACAAACAACATCAAGTAATCCCAAATATAAAAGATTCACAAGATTTACACACATATCTTTTCTTTATCCATCATTAATCACTTATGTTCAAGACTTTATGTTATGTTCTTGAGTGTTCTTAATTTTTAACCATTAAATCTACTATTAACCACCATAAACAAGATCAATATGATGAATAGAGTCACTTACTACTAGCTCAAGGCTAGGGAAGAATCAAGATGTAAATGTGGAGGATAAAAGAAATCTAGAGCGGTCCTTACTCTTTCGAGAGCACCGAGCCTTCTTGTATGATCCCTTGCACACTTGTATGTATGTAAAATGGCTAGACAAGACTTAAATGGTGGGTGTATGGTGGTGATGGTGTTCGGCCGAGACCAAGCAAGGAAGGAAGAGAGAGAGCAAGTTTGAGTTGTGTTTGTGAAATGAAAGTGATGAACTTACATGTAAATTTATAATCCAAATTAGTGTTTTAACCTTCATGTAATGTGTCATCTAGATATGCAACATAGGTGATTAAAATAATCAAAGAATTGGCAAGGGTGGGTCACCCTTGTGACCGTCGAGATGAGGGCGAGGGGTAAGGGTTGGGTGGTGTAATGGTTAGTTAAGTTCTAGTTGAAATCCAATGGTTTAGTTAGTATGTTCGAGTGCGTTTATTATTATATAGGGTGTTAGGGTGTTCGGGGACCCTAACTAGCTCAGAAAAGTATAAACAATGTATTTGGCAATATTTTTATGTTCCGGGTAAAGTCCGGTTGTTCAGTTGGATGTTGATCCGTTAAAGTGTTAAGTGAAGCTTTAAAATGTCATTTATATTGTTTTTACTGACACAATAAATTACCAACACTTTGGAAAGTGTCTAGAATTAATTTACCAAGTTTTTGCACTCTACTAGTTATGTTAAATTGCTGAATTTTTGTATAAAGTGCAGAATTTTGTAGTTAAAGTATGTTTTAGGCACTTCCGGTCACTATAACTATCACCTAGTAACGCAGTTTTATAATCCTCACCTCCCTACACTCCCTACTAGTGTAGTAATCTATTCCCGGCTCATACTGGCCTCAGAGACAATGTCTGTCTAGTGCTGGCAATGTCAGCATGTTTACTCGGTTATCCGCTCACTGTGCTAACTGTGCTTTTGTGCATCAAGTTTGTCACTATTGTTTTGTGTGTAATAAATGAGGTGATAGTAATAAAGTATGATGCATGAATATGTATGTATCAGAAAACAGAAAGCAGTTTATTCGTAATTGTAATTAAGCACAGTAATTAAGCACTAAATAAATATTAATTAATTTTTACGGATACCTGGTTTGGTGAGGGTTGTCACACACCCTTAAATGCTAGGATTTCTACACTTGAAAATAAAAAACACCACTTTGACCACCCTGTTGGCCGAAATTTTCTAGAGAGAAAATAGGTGTTTTGCAACTTGAAAATGAACTTGTAAAAATGTGTGTGTGAAAGTATGTTATAACTTGCAAATCATATATGATCTTGCTTTGATTTGTTGCATGAAAAAGAAGTGGGAAAACCCCCATTGGGAAGCACATAAGGGACGGCCATAGGGCCACCAATATTGCCCAATGAAAAATTTTCTTCTTTTATTTTATGTCTTGAATTAATTTATAACTTTTATAAATTAAACATTAAATGTTTACAAGATAAAATACTCACCCAAAATAAATTATCCATATAATTTATTAGTTTCTCAAGTGCAATTATTTAGAAAACCAATTTCTAAATATTCTAAGTGTTAATATTTGTTTATTTGATCATATCATAAATAAATATTGTAGGTGTTTGTCTAGCTTGTTATTGGGTATGACCCGACTTGGATCATAACGTACTATCCACATCAATTTAATATGTGTCTTGGGCATACTAAGTCCAACAATCTCCCACTTGCACAAGATACATAGAAGATTGACGCAAGTAGTAAATGACGCATAACAACGGTTTACTACCCCTAATACGTATGACGAAGTGCCATTCAATAACATCATCCCCTTCAAGTCCCTTACTTGAACATGATTTAGGTGAATCTATCATTTATCCTTTTGTAACAGATGTCATGTCAAATCCAGAGACATAGTGTGATCATTCTCTGTTGATTTAACTTTAGCAGGCCTTAGACATCTTACTCTTAACGAATAAGAGGAACAAATCCCTTCTTGACTACATACGTCTCTCACAATCACCTCGTACCACACCTGAGCTTGGCCTTATGTACTGTCTTATTACAGACAGCGAAGAACTATGTCAAGGTATAATATTTGGTGAATATCAAGACCCAATATGTATCTCAGGTCAAAGGATACTATGATATTCGCCTTTGCTCAAATTTACTTATGATCAATCACAAATGATTCCATGCAGTAACATTTGAGAGCGGGCCAGTCCAATATTTGTATCCCACAAATATCTATGAACTTTGGAAGCAACACTTTGCTCTATATTCATACCTAATGAATATCCACCAATCCAAGTTCATAATAGTCTTACATTCATATTTGTTCCCACAAGTATGATCGACTACGGACATTTAGAATAATTAATTTATTCACGGATTTAAACATGATAAAATGGAACATAACTCAAAATACCATAAAAGAGTTAAAATAACAATTGTTCCAATATCCAAATACAAAATAGATCAAATCCAATCACTAGAATATCGAAGTCCTAAGGCACAAGTATGACCCTCATGTTTTGGCCGTTCAAGGAGCTTCGTGAGTGGATCCGCAATGTTTTGATCGGTGTGAACTCTGCGAATACATATCTTTCCCTTTTCAACTTCATCCCTTATGTAGTTGAATCTCCGCTCAATGTGCCTAGTCTTTTGATGTGCACGAGGTTCCTTGATTTGAGCAATCGCACCCTAGTTATCACAAAAGATCTCTAGGGGGTCTTGAATGGTAGGGACTACCCCTAGGTCGACAATGAACTTCTTTAACCATGCAGCTTCTTGCGCTGCCAATGAAGCGGCGATGTATTCTGATTCTGTAGTGGACAATGCTACAACATCCTGCTTCGAGCTCTTCCCTGAGACTGCAGCTCCATTCAAAATGAAGACATACCCAGATTGTGATCGAGAACTATCTCGATCAGTTTGGAAACTCGCATCCGTGTAACCCTTTGAAACGAGTTCCTCTTCACCAGATCGATATATTAGAAACATATCCTTAGTCCTCCTAAGGTATTTCAATATGCTCTTAACATCCATCCAATGACTGTTACCTGGATTTTGCTGGTATCTACTTGTCATGCTTAAAGCGCATGACACGTCCGATCTTGTGCATATCATTGCATACATTATGGATCCAATAGCAGACGCATATGGGATTCCTTTCATTCTTTCTTGCTCATTCTTTGAGCTTGGACATTGAGTCACATTCAATATTGTCCCTTTTTGAATAGGTACCAAACCTTTCTTAGAGTTCTCCATCTTGAACCTTTTCAAGACTTTGTCAATGTATGCACTTTGGTTTAAACCTATCAAGCGCCTTGATCTATCCTTATAGATCTTTATTCCCAAAATATAGGCAGCTTCTCCAAGATCTTTAATGGAAAAACATCTTCCAAGCCAGGTGAAGGGGTATGGTCCCAGATCTCGCACCAGCATGGCTGCGAGTGACCATTACCCTTATAAAAAAATCCCCACCAGCAAGAACTTATCTGTGTCCGTGCGGGCACGCATAGACACAACGTTCGAATCTAATCGGTCAAGTGATAAGAAGAAGACTTACCTTCTGTATGAAATCAGGTGTACATAGCGATGCGGTTGGCACCGCATCCTATGAACATTTTCGTCACGAGTAGGGATCTGGGCAACAGCAACAGTCACCACAGGTGGCGATGCGGCACGGCACCGCATCCCGCATATGCCTTGGTCAGAATGAGAACGCGGGAACATCAGCAGTTACCGCAGACAGTGATGCGGCCCGGCAAAGCATTCTGCCCATAAGGCAAGGGGGACTGACACCCCAGAGCAAGTGGCACCAATGACAGTCGCTTGTCAATCCATACGTAAGCAACAGACTGACACTGCAGTAAGACGTGGCTTCACCTCCACAACCGACAAGCCTGACACACCTGCATAAGGGTGGTACATCGTCAGTCTGTCCCCTCCTTTACTCCTCGGCTACAAATACCTATCCCAAACCAGGTTTGAGGTATCTCTTCACCACTCTCTCACTACTACTACGATCACACTTTGCTTCACAAGAAAATTACTGATTCTCAAGACAGAGAGTGGTAACAAGGAGCACCCTGTCACACCCCCAAAAATCCACCCGTGGAGTATCACCACTTGGAGGCATGACTGACCAGGATCAAGCCACCAATCATATTAAACATGTAAGTAATAAGTAAAAGTAAATGTAATTCAACCAACCCAATATGAAAGGTGTTCCAAACATAAGTATATTATCAATGTTTAGCGGAAGCATAAAAATAAACCCAACATGCATATGAGTATGAAATGTCATAATGTTTAATCAAAGCAATTCACGATCCTTGTCCACAACGACCGCGCCTCCCAGTGCAAGCTCCAAGTGTACCTAACGACCTATAAGGCATGTAACAGAGAGTCAACAACTAGTTGAGCGAGTTCACAGAGGATTGCTTAGTAATAGTGTTCACTTCGTAAAACGTTTGTTTGTTTAGTAATCCATGTATCGTATATAATTACATTGCGGCCCTCCAGGCATGTTTGCGAAGATTAGTGGGGGTTTCCCATATATTGTAGACTAGTTTTATTTGTATCACGGCCCTCCAGGCATGTGTGCGAGGTTTAGTATTAGTATCGCGGCCATTCCAGGCATGTGTGCGAAGATCAGTATTAGTATCGCGGCCATTACAGGCATGTGTGCGAAGAGTAGTGGGGGGGGGGGGTTCCCCATGTATCACTAGTCTAGCAGTATCTATAAGAGACCTTTCCCAAATAAGGCCAGTAGTACGTAAATCCCATAACCATGTAAGTACGATCAATCAATCAATCCCATTCCCTATCCCAGGAATCCCATGCCTTAGTAAAGGTGTGAACTCACCATGGTTTGCTCGGTATGCTAAAGTATGTGCTCGAAAATAATTAGTCAAGTCCTAAAGTACGCACGTATACATAATCAGTTTATGTTCACTAAGTTCACGTATGCTTAAACAATCACAGTGGTATCGAAGAAATGATCACCAAATAGCACTAAACACGTAATCAAAACCATACAAGCCATGCGTATCATCAACCGACAGTTAGTTAATCCAGTTAACACTTAACAGAATTAAATCAGGTTACTGTGCAGGTTAACCAATCGGCGAAACACCCCTGTTTCGCCGTGAATCCCTTTCGACGAAACACCCTCAGTTTCGTCGTGACATCCCTCGGCGAAACACAATGTGTTTCGCCATGTCGGTTTCGTCATCAAAAGTGTTTCGCCGATGCATTTGTTACGTTGCAACCATAACTGTTACAGCAATATTACAGAATCTTAATAAATCATTGGCCGACATCTATCAACTCCACCCAAGCCTTATTGGACCGATACACATAGGCAAGGTTTTTCATTGGGCCGCTAATTATCACCAACAAATCCACAACCCTAGTCACACTAACAGTTACGAGATCGATATCAACAAAATCCTTAAATTAATCATCAAAATACCATAACATGCAATACATGGAAAAAGTCTAATTAATTAAGTCATGGTCGACCACTACAAACCACCTCAAAAGGTGATTGGACCATAATCTGTTAGTGGTCTGCATCATATATATTCACATGGCCTTATGTATTTTATTTGATTCATATTGACTGCACCCCTCAGATTCCCTTCCATACAATATCCGACCAAAACTGAATTACAAGCACACATACATATGATCACTAACCTGACAATGCACATGCACTAAAGACAATAATGGCCGCCCAAAACTTTTGTTAACTCACACATGATTGGACCGATTTTGCATGTTAAGTCTAATCTATAGGCACATCACAATTTCTTGTTTATTTGACAATCACATGCACACAATCAATATTTACAAAGCAACAATTATTCGTGATCACAATTTCATAACAACACGTATATCTTTTCATGAATAAAACTAACCAAAGTTAAGAGGACCCAATGAAAGGTTTCGAGTGTGAAGGGGGGGGGGGGCTCCTGTTGCCGTCGCACAACTATAGAGAGAGATCTAGGGTTTGCCGATTGCAAAAACTGTTCGTATAGTTTGGAAGCAAACATTTAAAACTAAATGCTATTGGGCCAAAGCCCAACTTGATTTCGTCGACCTCCTGTGGACGAAACGCCCAAGTGTTTTCGTGAGGGAGGTGTTTTCGTGGGTGGGGGTTGGGGTATTAGGCTATAGTTCCAAATTAAACAGTGAATAATAACATCAAATATGTTATTAACTCATATTTAAATATGATGCACACCCTATTATACAACACACTTGATAACGCACTAAATACACATCAGATATAAAGTATCATCCACAAAACGCTTTAAGATATAATCAACGTTTACAGTTGTGAAACAACAAGTCGTGTCAACAAACAAACAAACAATTAACGTGCAACTAATACGAAAATGGAAATCTTGGAAACTCAAGTTGTCACATTATCCCCAACTTGAAAGACGTCCCGAAATTTAGCATGCGGTTACTGAGGAGGTTACTGAGGAAGCTAGTTAAGTTTTATCGTTCACTGGTTTTCCTGGGGTGTCACATCATCCCCCCGTTGATTTGGAATTTCGTCCCGAAATTCTGTAGTAGCTTCAGCCTCAGTAGTAGTTGCATTGTTCTGGAATAACTGGGGATATTTGAGTTCCATTTGGTCTTCTCGTTCCCAGGTATACTCTGGGCCACGACGGGAGTTCCAACGAACTTGAACAAGAGGTATTCTGGTGTTTTTGAGGACCTTAACATCCCGGTCTGTGATTTCAACTGGTTCTTCGATGAAATGCAACTGTTCATCGATAGTGAGATCCTTCAAAGGAACTATGAGGGTCTCATCTGACAGACACTTCTTCAGATTCGACAAGTGGAAAACGTTGTGAACTGCACCGAGTTCTACTGGTAAGTTTAGTTTATAGGCCACTTTGCCTATTCTTTCTATGATTTCGAATGGTCCGACGTAACGTGGATTGAGCTTGCCTCGTTTGCCAAAACGAACTACACCCTTCCAGGGCGAGACTTTGAGTAGCACTCGATCCCCAACCTGGAACTCGAGCGGTTTCCTGCGCTTATCAGCGTAGCTTTTCTGACGGTCACGAGCTGCCGCCATTCATTGTCGTATCTGTGCAATCCGCTCAGTAGCATCAACAACAAGTTCTGGACCTGTGATCTGACTATCGCCCACCTCTGCCCAACAGAGAGGTGATCGGCATTTACGCCCGTACAATGCCTCGAATGGAGCGGCTTGAATGCTGGTGTGGTAACTGTTGTTGTACGAAAACTCCACTAACGGGATACGTTTTTCCCAGCTGTTGCCGAAATCGATAACACATGCCCGAAGCATGTCTTCTAGAGTCTGGATAGTGCACTCCGACTGCCCATCCGTCTGAGGGTGATAGTCTGTGCTCATGTCTAATCGAGAGCCAAAAGATTTGTGCATCGCTTGCCACAGTTCTGAAGTGAATCATGCATCATGATCCGAAATAATAGAGGTTGGCACCCCATGTCTCGAAACAATTTCCTTCAAGTAAACGTCTGCTAAAGTAGAGAATTTGTCTGTTTCTTTGATAGCCAAGAAGTGAGCAGACTTTGTGAGTCGATCCACGATCACCCAAATGGTATCATTCCCACGTTGAGATCTAGGCAGGCCAGTAACAAAATCCATGGAAATTTCCTCCCATTTCCATTGTGGTATCCTTGGTTGCTGAAGTAGGCCTGATGGTTTCTGATATTCCGTCTTGACCCTCGCGCAGGTCAAACACTTGCCGACGTAAGTTGCGATGTGAGCTTTCATGCTAGGCCACCAATACGTTGTTCTGATATCGTGGTACATTTTATCCGAACCTGGATGTATCGAGTAGCGAGACTTGTGTGCTTCATCCATCACAAGTTCTCGTAAACCGCCATGTAGTGGGACCCAAATACGCCCCGTTACATAGTAGGCGCCATCTTCCTTTTGTTCCAACCGTTGCCTTGAACCGCGTAAGGCTTCAGCCCTGACGTTTTCTGGTTTCAATGCTTCTACCTGAGCATTTCGTATCTGTGTAGGAAGACTAGACTGAATAGTGAGCTGCAATGCTCGTACACGCCTAGGTGTAGTGTCTTTCCAACTGAGGGCGTCAGCCACAACGTTGGCTTTGCCTGGATGGTACTTGATGGCGCATTCGTAATCGTTAAGTAGCTCGACTCATCGACGTTGTCGCATGTTCAATTCCTTCTGCTTGAAGATATGCTAAAGACTCTTGTGATCGGTGTAGATAGGGCACTTGGTACCGTACAGGTAGTGTCGCCATATCTTAAGCGCGAAAACAACAGCCCCCAGCTCTAAATCGTGTGTCGTATAGTTCTGTTCATGAACTTTAAGTTGCCGCAAAGCCTAGGAAATGACTTTATCCCTTTGCATCAATACACAACCAAGACCCTGAATCGACGCGTCGCAGTAGACCACAAAATCGTCCGTGCCTTCTAGCAATGAAAGAATAGGTGCGCTGCATAATCTATCCTTTAAGTGTTGGAAAGTTGTTTCCTGTGCATTACCCCAACGATAAGTAACACCTTTTTGTGTAAGTAGTGTAAGCGGCTGCGCAATCTTTGAGAAATCCTTGATAATCCGTCTGTGATAACCCGCCAAACCCAAGAATTGGCGTATTTCCGTTGGTGTACGTGGTGCAGGCCAGTTCCTGATCGAGTCTACCTTGGATGGATCAACATGAATCTCATCCTTGTTTACCACATGGCCTAGAAAGTGGACCTCATGAAGCCAGAAGTCGCATTTTGAAAACTTGGCGTACAGTTGTTCCTTTCGAAGAAGTTCCAAAATGAGTCGCAAGTGCTGTTCGTGTTCCTCCTGACTCTTGGAATAGATCAGGATGTCGTCGATGAAAATGATCACAAACTTATCTAAGTAAGGCTTGCACACCCTGTTCATAAGATCCATGAAGACTGTCGGTGCGTTTGTTAACCCGAAAGGCATGACAAGGAACTCGTAGTGGCCGTAGCGAGTTCTAAATGCTGTTTTGGAGACGTCCTCATCCCGGACTCTCAGCTGATGGTATCCTGACCTCAGATCAATCCTTGAGTAGTAGCTCGACCCTTGCAGCTGGTCGAACAAGTCATCTATACGTGGCAGAGGATAGTGGTTCTTCACTGTCACCTTGTTTAGTTCGCGGTAATCTATGCACATCCTGAAAGTTCCATCTTTCTTCTTTACAAACAAGACTGGAGCTCCCCAGGGCGAAGAGCTAGGACGTATAAAACCCTTATCCAAGAGCTCTTGTAATTGCTTAGACAATCCTTCAAGTTTAGTTGGAGCTAAGCGATACGGTGCACGTGCTATTGGTGCTGCTCCTGGAGCTAGTTCAATCGGAAATTCGACCTGGCGATGAGGCGGTAGCCCAGGTAAATCTTTAGGAAACACTTGAGGAAAGTCGCGTACATGGAATATCCTCTAATCTCTTCTCTTTCATTGACGCGTCCGTAATGAGTGCCAAGATGGCAGTGTGACCCTTTCGCAAACACTTCTGGGCCTTCAGGAAGGAAATGATGCCAACCACGGCACCACTTTTGTCGCCTTGAACTTCGAGAGGTTCTTTACTTGAACGGGGAATATGAACTATCTTCTCCTTGCATAAGATCTCTGCTTGCTGTTGGGACAACCAATCCATTCCAATGACGATGTCGAAACTACCCAAAGCTATGGGAATGAGATCGATAGAGAAAGTCTGACCAGCGAGGATAAGATTACAACCCTGAACTATGTGTGTGGCCTCTAGGCTTTTACCATTAGCTAACTCTACGACATGTTTAGTGTTCAGAAGTGTGGGTGTGCGCTTGAGCATTTTACTAACTTTCAGAGACATATAACTGGTATCCGCACCCAAATCAAATAGTACAGTAACATAAAAGTCATCGAGAAGAAACTTACCCATAACCACATTAGGATTGTTCCTTGCGTCACCCTGACCCAGCACAAATGCACGACCCCTAGCGCCGTTGTTTCCATCATTGTTTCCCCCGTTGTTGTGCCCATTGCCCTGATTATTGTTGTTGTTGTTATTGTTCTGGTTCTGGTTTAACTGGGGGCAGTCACATTTGAAGTGGTCTTCAGCACCACATTGATAGCATCCTCTGTTGCCTCGCTGCTGTTGCTGGTTTCGTGGAGCAGGTGGTTGTTGTTGTTGATTCAGATTCGCATGTCGTGAGCTCCTACAATCTTTAGCCTCATGACCAAACTTGAGGCACCGCTGACAACGACCCTTGTTGCACTGGCCGTTGTGGTGCTTGTTGCAAGTATTGCACCTTGGAAGGTTTCCCCGATATCCACCCTGTCTCTGACTACCAGAAGTTTGCTGACCAGGGCTCTGGTAGTTATCAGTCTTGCGCTGCTGAACCTGAGACTGAGTTGTAGCTGAACCTTTGCTGGAATCCCCATCCCATTTCCGCTTGTTATCACCAGGAGTAGCGGAAGTAGTAGTACCGGTAGCACTGATACGTTTAGGCAGCCTGTTCTGTTCCACTGCCTGATCTGTGAGGCGATGAGCAAGACGTTGAATATCCTGGATATTACCAAGGTTGGCCGATGTCACGTGACTTTGGATTTCTGGTGCTAGCCATCTGAGATACAACTCTATACGCTTGATAGGGGGTCCACCATAGTTGGACACAGGACAGCCAGCTCGTTTGACCGTTTAGTATATGCCTCAATTTCCGATCCAGTCATTTTCAAATGAAAGAACTCCACTTCTAGCTTGTGGATGTCACCACGTGTGCAGTATTCACGTTTAATCAGTTCTTTGAAATCATTCCAAGGAGTGGCGTTAGCAGCTGCCAGCCCTAATATCTGAACTTGCGCATTCGACCAAGTCAGCGCAATTCCTTCTAGGGTACCAGTGGCGTACTTCACCCTGCGAGCCTCAGGGCATTCACACATCTCAAACACTAACTCGAGCTTTTTAAACCAATGGAGGAGTCCAACTGCTCCCTCCGTGCCACTGAATGTGCTAGGACGACAGTCCATGAAATTCTTGAAAGTACAAACAAGTGGCTGAGCGTGTTGACCTGTTGTGTATATAAGAACAGGACAAGGTTAAACACAAGAGTTGGTCTAGAAGTGTAGGATCTAAAGATCTTAGTGTGAGTTATGACTGCAGGGTATACCTCCTGCTTGTGCGGCTGCCAGTGCCGCAGCAACTTGTTCGTTAATGAGAGCCGTCAACTGGGCTTGTGTTAAGTTAATGCGTCCAGCCATGATCTTCATAGCAAATGTAACATAAGTGAGAGAGGTTCGTGAACAGTGCGATGACAGAAGAGAGTAAGCACACAAGTGTTCTCAAGCAATAACGAATAGTAGGCAATGTAATCTAAGCATACCACAAGAAAAGTTCTATGTAATTCTAGCAGGTAGGCAATGTAAACATGAATAGTAGTACCTATGGTGTTGAGCCTTGCACGTGGAGCGAAGTGTCGTTGTGGATCGTTGAGCACTGTTCTAGTTATAGTCTGGTTTTTAATAAAAACGTTTTCCCCTTATTAAAACCAAGTTCTCTATAACCAATGGCTCTGATACCAATCTGTCACACCCCCAAAAATCCACCCGCGGAGTATCACCGCTTGGAGGCGTGACTGACCAGGATCAAGACACCAATCATATTGAACATATAAGTAATAAGTAAAAGTAAATGTAATTCAAGCAACCCAATATGAAAGGTATTCCAAACATAAGTATATTATCAATGTTTAGCAGAAGCATAAAAATAAACCCAACATGCGTATGAGTATGAAATTTCATAATGTTTAATCAAAGCAATTCACGATCCTTGTCCACAACGACCGCGCCTCCCAGTGCAAGCTCCAAGTGTACCTAACGACCTGCAAGGCATGTAACAGAGAGTCAACAACTAGTTGAGCGAGTTCACAGAGGATTGCTTAGTAATAGTGTTCATTTCATAAAACGTTTGTTTGTTTAGTAATCCATGTATCATATATAATTACATCGCGGCCCTCCAGGCATGTTTGCGAGGTTTAGTACAGTATCGCGGCCATTCCAGGCATGTGTGCGAAGATCCCTATCAGTATCGCGGCCATTACAGGCATGTGTGCGAAGAGTAGTGGGGGGGGGGCTTCCCCATGTATCACTAGTCTAGCAGTATCTATAAGAGACCTTTCCCAAATTAGGTCAGTAGTACGTAATTCCCATAACCATGTAAGTACGATCAATCAATCAATCCCATTCCCTATCCCGGGAATCCCATGCCTTAGTAAAGGTGTGAACTCACCTTGGTTTGCTCGGTATGCTAAAGTATGTGCTCGCAAATAATCAGTCAAGTCCTAAAGTACGCATGTATACATAATCAGTTTATGTTCACTAAGTTCACGTATGCTTAAACAATCACAGTGGTATCGAAGAAATGATCACCAAATAGCACTAAACACGTAATCAAAACCATACAAGTCATGCGTATCATCAACCGACAGTTAGTTAATCCAGTTAACACTTAACATAATTAAATCAGGTTACTGTGCAGGTTAACCAATCGGCGAAACACCCCTGTTTCGCCGTGAATCCCTTTCGACGAAACGCCCTCAGTTTCATCGTGACATCCCTCGGCGAAACACT
Organism: Helianthus annuus; assembly: GCF_002127325.2. Classification (NCBI taxonomy): domain Eukaryota; kingdom Viridiplantae; phylum Streptophyta; class Magnoliopsida; order Asterales; family Asteraceae; genus Helianthus; species Helianthus annuus. The sequence goes on from NC_035449.2 coordinate 76,756,756, forward strand.
CTTGATTCGTCAAGTTTGTTTCGTCATGATTAGTCTCGACGAAACACAATGTGTTTCGCCATGTCGATTTCGTCATCAAAAGTGTTTCGCCGATGCATTTGTTACGTCGCAACCATAACTGTTACAGCAATATTACAGAATCTTAATAAATCATTGGCCGACATCTATCAACTGCACCCAAGCCTTATTGGACCGATACACATAGGCAAGGTTTTTTATTGGGCCGCTAATTATCACCAACACATCCGCAACCCTGGTCACACTAACAGTTACAAGATCGATATCAACAAAATCCTTAAATTAATCATCGAAATACCATAACATGCAATACATGGAAAAAGTCTAATTAATTAAGTCATGGTCGACCACTACAAACCACCTCAAAAGATGATTGGACCATAATCTGTTAGTGGTCTGCATCATATATATTCACATGGCCTCATGTATTTTATTTGATTCATATTGACTGCACCCCTCACATTCCCTTCCATACAATATCCGACCAAAACTGAATTACAAGCACACATACATATGATCACTAACCTGACAATGCACATGCACTAAAGACAATAATGGCCGCCTAAAACTTTTGTTAACTCACACATGATTGGACCAATTTTGCATGTTAAGTCTAATCTATAGGCACATCAAAATTTCTTGTTTATTTGACAATCACATGCACACCATCAATATTTACAAAGCAATAGTTATTCATGATCACAATTTCATAACAACACATATATCTTTTCATGAATAAAACTAACCGAAGTTAAGAGGACCCAATGAAAGGCTTCGAGTGTGGGGGGGGGAGGGGGCTCCTGTTGACGTCGCACAACTATAGAGAGAGATCTAGGGTTTGCCGATTGCAAAAACTGTTCGTATAGTTTGGAAGCAAACATTTAAAACTAAATGCTATTGGGCCAAAGCCCAACTTGATTTCGTCGACCTCCTGTGGACGAAACGCCCAAGTGTTTTCATGAGGGAGGTGTTTTCGTGGGTGGGGGTTGGGGTATTCGGCTATGGTTCCAAATTAAACAGTGAATAATAACATCAAATATGTTATTAACTCATATTTAAATATGATGCACACCCTATTATACAACACACTTGATAACGCACTAAATATACATCAGATATAAAGTATCATCCACAAAACGCTTTAAGATATAACCAACGTTTACAGTTGTGAAACAACAAGTCGTGTCAACAAACAAACAAACAATTAACGTGCAACTAATACGAAAATGGAAATCTTGGAAACTCGAGTTGTCACACACCCCCTTACCCCATCCTCCTTGTTACGAGTCACGGTTTGCTTCCTTGTGCAGGAGATCAACCAGCGGACGATCCAGCCAGCAATCCTCGAAAAGAAGGGATTCACCTTACTTGATGAGACCAGTGAGTTAACCACCTTGGTGAACCATTGTTTCATCATTGGCGCCCACCGCTACTCTTAGCACTTTTTCTGCATCCTTTTCTTTCTCAAGATCATGTCTGATCGTCTCAACAACACCACCGGGGATAACCTTAACCCCACACAACCAGGGCCACTGGGGACCACCCCCAGCCCCAAATACTGGTCATATAGGCACATCTACATAGGGGGGCGCACCCCCAATGTTCGCACCAGATTTTTCACAGTATGCTTCTGTGATACCTCCAGGAATGGACCTCCATGCCCGGTATGACCAACAACAAGCTATGCTGGCCGCAGCATACAACAGAGCTTGCGCAGAAGCGCAAATTCCTGTTGGGCCTACCCCGGCACCATATACACCTGCGGATCGTATCTTGCAACACGACGGCAGGGCCCCCACGCACCCAGCCTCCCGAAGTAGGCGTGAAGACCGCGGTTCCTCTTATTTTGAGGTCCGCACAGTCAATGAGGACGATTCCTCATACGGGTCCCGCCGCAAGGGCCCAATACATAGCCGCCGCGGCTCCGGCATCCATAGCCGGCTGGGACCACAATCCCACAACGAATGGTATGGCCGTACCGACCCGGACGACTATACATACTGCAGGGAGTCCCACACAACCAACAGCAGACCGGGAGGGCACAATTATGTTCCTCTCACTGAACTTCGCACTACATACCTCTGCGCTGCAAAACGCAACCAGAGCCAGCCCTACAGACCAAATCCGTGACCAAAAACTCTATATTCGTCCCGGAGATTGCCCACGCCGATGTCACCATGACTAAATTCCCACTAACAATCGGGAAATACAGTGGCTCGTCCGACCCGGACGACCACATGAACATTTTTACCGGCGCCGGGTGCAATGGCAAGTGGGACGAGGCCACTTGGTGTCATTTTTTCCCCCAGAACCTCACTGGTCTGGCGAGGGCTAGGTTCGATTCTTTGCCAGTTGGATCACTGGCTTCATTTAAGGACCTGCAAGCAAGGTTCCTCGCACATTTCAGCCAGCAACGACGTCACAAACGAGATTCTATGGACGTCATGAACATCTGGCGCGGAGACAACGAAACTCTGGAGTCGTTTGTCGTCCGCAACAATAAAGAGTGCCTTGATATAGGCGTTGTTGAAGACCAAATGGCATGAAACCATTTCATTTGAGCCGTTAAGGACGAAGAAATGGTTATGACTATCTCAGGCAAAGAGGGCTTTCAAAGAAATGGGACGACGTCATGGCCGCGGTCAAGACGTACGCCCAAACCCAGTGGTCTCTTAAACCGCCCATTACAAAGGCACAGCCCCAAGCGGAAGACTAGTCCTCACGCCAAGACTCCAAGCGCAACAACAAGCGCAATCGGGACACGTGGAATTGCGGCAGCAATTCCAAACCGTATGTCCCGCGTAATCACCAGCCCGATGCAAGGGCAACAATCAATGCCCAACGTGAAAACCGGGCATTGAAGAAGGAATCTCGGGACCGTAACTGGACCAAGATTAACCAGTCGCGAAGCGACGTCCTCCTCATGGACGCGCAATTCTTGCTACCTTCCCAACCGATGAAGTCCAAAAAGAACCAGGATCTCACGCTTTACTCTGAGTATCACAAGGACTCGGGTCACACAACAAACAACTGCATCAGTCTCCGACTGGAGATTGAGCGAGCCCTGAAGTAGGGGAAGCTGCAGCACTTACTGTCAGCCGCGCAAAAGCAAACTAAGCGCATCACCTCCCACAACGAGGGCACCTCCACGGGTAAGAGAACCATGTATGTGGCCTCAACCCACATGATCAATGGAGGACGTGGAAAGCCGCGCAAGGCGGCAAGAAGGCCGGACAAGTCGTCTTTCCAAAAGTCCGAGGGGAACCGCGCGACAGGCGCGCCGTCGTTATCACAGGCTACCTGGCTCATTATTGCACGGAGCGATTATTCATCGACCCGGGCAGTACATCTGACATCATATATGAGCATTGCTTCAACCAGTTCGATCAGGAAGACAAAGATTGGTTGCAGCCGTTAGATTACCCCTTGGCCGGGTTCGCGGGGAAAACTGTATTCCCCCTAGGCCAAATCACTTTTCCCGTGAGCCTCACTAACGGAAGGCACACGCGAACGAAGGAGGTAAACTTCATGGTTCTACCCCACACCTCCCGATACGACGTACTTCTCGGACGAGAGTCCCAAGACGACTTCAACATGATTATGTCCATCCCCCACTCTACTATCGATTTCCCAACCGAGACGGGGGTCGCGATAATCTATGCTCGCAGAGAAGTTATGACCATGGACGAGCTGCGTCCGACCATGATGGCGAGGCCCACCCCCAACACCCAACCGGAAAAATGGGTTCTTAACGCAAGACACCCAGAACAAACGGTCACATTGGGCCACACCTTGTCTAACAGTACCAGAGCGCGCCTGAAGTAGCTCCTCTTCAGGAACCAACATATTTTCGCATGGACACCCGCAGACATTACAGGGTGCCACGCGAAGTTGCGCAACATTTCTTGAATACCTTGCCAGGTATCAAGCCGGTGATCCAAGGCCAACGCCACCTTGGATCCGCAAAAAACGAGGCGATGTACGAGCAGGTCAAAGAACAGCTCTCCGCAGGCATCCTGCGGGAAGTCAAGTACCAGACTTGGTTATCCAACCCAGTCATGGTAGAAAAACTAACCGGGGGCTGGCGCATGTGCGTTGACTATAAAGATCTTAACAAAGCCTACCCCAAGGATTGTTACGTGCTTCTAGAGATCGACGAGAAAGTCGATAACCTTGCCCCGTTCCGATGGAAGTGTTTCCTCGATTGTTACAAGGGCTATCACCAAGTACAGATGGCAATCGAGGACGAAGATAAAACAGCATTCCGCACAACTACCGGGAATTACTATTATACAAAAATGTCGTTTGGGTTGCGCAACGCGGGCGCAACCTATCAAAAATTGATGAACGACACTTTTAGTGATCAAATCAGCAAAAGTGTCGAGATCTACATGGACGACCTAGTCGTCATGAGCATGGAGGAGGATACCATGCTCAACGATATCGAAAGAACATTCTAAACTCTGCGAAGCGTCAATATGAAGCTCAATCCAGGGAAATGCTCGTTTGGAATGGAAGAAGGCAAGTTCCTTGATTCATCGTCACCAAAGATGGATTCAAGGTAAACCCGGAAAAAGTTTAGGCGATCGAGTGCATACCATCGCCTTCCACGATGAAAGAAATGCAACGCCTAGCGGGCAGGTTAGCCGCACTGAACAGATTCTTAGCCAATCATGCAGCTAAATCTTATCCTTTCATCAAGACTCTGCGGAACTGCTTAAAAAAGGAACAATTACAGTGACCGCAGAAGCTGAAAACGCTTTCCGGGAGATGAAAGAGTGTTTGATCCAACTCCCAACTCTAACCGCACCACGCAAGAAATAACCACTTATCTTGTACCTATCTGCCGTAGACAACGCGGTCGGCGCGGTACTCATAGTGGAGCGAGAGGGAGTTCAAACACCCATCTACTATATCAGCAAAATGCTCAATGACCCAGAGACAAGATACTCCATCATGGAGAAGTTGGTACTCGCACTGGTGCACGCATCTAGACGGTTACAACGTTACTTTGCAAACCACGTCATCACTGTGTTAACCAACTACAGGATCGGGCCGATCCTATCAAAACCCGACATCTCTGGGAGGTTAGCGAAATGGGCCATTGAACTGGGCGCGCGCGCACACTAATCCATAAGTCGCGCCCTGCAATCAAAGGCCAGGTTCTAGCTGATTTCGTTGCCGAAGTACCGGCGAATCGCATCCAGGAATGCGAAGAAGAACAAAACCCTACACCACCACCATCCTCCTCAGATAACTGGGCACTATATACCGATGGTGTATCCAACGAGGATGGTGCAGGTGCGGGTCTGCGACTCGTCAGCCCCGATGGCCAACAGCTCACCTATGCAATCCGCCTCGATTTCAAAAGCACAAATAACGAGGCAGAGTATGAGGCTCTACTCGCAGGGCTGCGTTTAGCAATCAAACTCGGCGTCCAACATTTGGAAGCACATGTCGACTCATTATTAGTTGCAGGGCAAGTGCGCGACGACTATGCCGCAAAAGGGGATATCATGATCCTCTACCTCGAACAAGCCCTGCAACTGAAATCAAAGTCCACTTCCTTCAATATTCGCCATATCAACAGAAGTGAAAACAAACCCGTGGATGCACTTTCAAAACTCGCATCCACTAGGTTCCAACATCTGACAAAAGAAATACGCATCGAGATTCTGCAAAATCTCTCGGTACCCCTGTGCCAAGTCAACGACATCCAGTACAGTACAACATCCTGGATGACCCCAATCATTGCATACTTGTAATCAGGTGTTACTCCCAAAAGCAAAGCAGAGGCACGCAAATTGCAATATAAAGCGTGCCATTATCAGATGGGAGACGGTATTTTATACCGCAAGTCATACCTGGGGCCACTCCTATGATGCGTCGACCCCCAAGATGCCACATACCTAATTAGAGAGATACATGAAGGAATATGTGGCATACACGCGGGCCCAAGCATGGTGGTGGCCAAATCATGAATGTTGGGTACTACTGGCCCGGTATGCACCTGGACGCAGTAAAAGTCTTGCGCAAGTGTTTCAATTGTCAGCGACATGCTCCGAAAACCTTGCGCCCCAAGAACAACCTGATCCCCGTCACTACCGCATGGCCATTTCAAAAATGGGCAATCGATGTGGTGGGACCATTTCCAGATGCACCAGGTGCAGTCAAATTTATCATAGTGGCTGTCGACTACTTCACCAAATGGGTAGAAGCAAAACCGCTAGCCTCTACCACCGCTTTGATAACAAGGAAATTTGTCTGGGAACACATCATCTGCCGTTTCGATCTACCAATGTGCATAGTAACTGATAAAGGCACCAACTTCGCGGCCAAAGATTTCCAAAAATGGTTAAAAGAACTAAACATTGAATACATCTTCTCCTCCGTGGCGCATCCGCAAGGGAATGGCCAAGTAGAGAGTATCAATAAAAGTTTAGTCGAAGGCATCAAGGCACGGTTGGGAACACCCAGACGTGGCTGGGTTGATGAACTCCCTAGTATCCTATGGGCTCATAGAACAAGCCCAAAGACAAGTCATGGTGAGACACCCGTCAGCCTAGTCTATGGCTCTGAGGCGGTGATCCCCGCTGAAATAGGTCTCCCTTCACCTCGAATGTTGGCTGTCAACAAAATTGACAACAATGACGAACGCAGGCTTGACTTGGACCTCCTAGAGGAAAGGCGTGAAAATGCAGCAATCAGCGAGGCCAAGTACAAAACCAAACTTGAAAAGTACTACAATGCACGCGTCCGCATTTGTACCTTCAACCCGGGAGACTATGTCCTTCGTGACAATGAAGCATCTAACGCAGAACACCTAGGGAAACTTATCCCAAATGGGAAGGACCCTACCTTATCCAAGAGGTCCTGGGCAAAGGTGCATATAAACTACAAACATTGGAAGGCGAACCTATCGCACGTACATGGAATGCACAACAGCTTCGACACTGTTACATGTAAGCCATGTTTTACCTTTTCCATGTAATCTATCGGGCCGCAGGCCATTTGCAAATAAATAAATGAACGATTCAATGCAATATTGTTTGTTTCCTTCTATTACAAATGCGTGTTCCACTTTGCGGTATCTGCAAAAACAGATTGGCTAAATCTTCATTCGCGATACCCACACAAAGTGGTAACCACACATAAATATTGTAATACGCCAGCTAAGGCAAAACATCAATGTCTATCCGACTGGATACGCACATACGGTTTTTACAAAACCTACACAATTCATAAACCCTAAGGGGAAAAAACAGGAATTGACTAATACTCACACAACTAAGGTGTAGAGTATACTCAATGACGCTTTACAGCCAACGGAGTTATCCATACATGCGCTCACATAGATGGAGTAAATAGTCTTTACTTACACACTTCGAGCCGCACATACTTGCATATCACCTAGACATGCAAATGGCAAATTCAGACTTAATGTTATTCACAAAAACATTAACTCACACAGGTTCAAGAATGCAAGTAATAAAACAGACTTGTACAAATTGAACAAAAAGATTAACTTTGTATTCCAAAAAAAAATTTCTACACCTACTCGGTGCAAAAGAAATTTACATAAGTTTTCTACTATTTACATCAAAGAGGAAATCAGAAAGAAGGGCACGCATGCCAACCTAATCTTCCTTTCTACCACTGGTACCAGCATCACCCTTGACACTTCCAGCGATCTCTTCCTCCTCTTCCTCTTCCGGATCACCATACAACAACCGCAAGCGGTCCACATAATCTTCCGCCTCTAAGCATTTATCAATGTCATCAATAGCGGAAATGGACAAGTTGTTGTACGCCTCAACAGCTGCAGCAAGCCGCGCTTCAGTATCTACGCCAGGGAACCCAGACCGTTCATCAGTAAATTTGCTTTGATACAAGGGGTTCATATGACTGATGCATCGAGCGTAACCAGCCTTGAAACCCGCCTCCCGCACGTGCTCCCTAAGCTCATTTACAGCAGCTGTGTTCTAGGGCGCGTCAAGAATGGTTCCAACAATCTACAAACACACAAGTAACAAAGGTAAACAAAAGCAAGACCTGAAGGCAACAAAGGCACCAGCTACTTACATGCCCGATACCATGATCACGCATCTAGTCGCGGTCTGCCTTAAGCTGGTCCAGAGAAGAAATCAGGCTATCCCTAGCCTCAGCAGCCTCCCTTGCCCGCACTTCAGCCTTAGCTGCGCGGGCAGTGACCTCCTCAATAATGGTCACCCGGTTCTGCACTTCAACCTATCAACAACAAAGATAATCAATCGTGCTTGTGAAACAAAGATACAAATTCAAGTGCAAATGCAACCCATACCTGGAGATCCTCAACAACCTTGTTCAAATGGGTGCGGTCGTTATTCGCCTCTTCAAGAGCCTTGGCAGCGCGGGCCTCTGCCTCCTTGGCCTCTTTGGCAACCGCCTTAGCTGTGGCTTTCTCCTTCATCAAAGAACCTTTGCGCAAACTTTGAGATTAGTGACCTCCTGGCGAACACGGTAAAGTTTTTCATTTTCTCGAGCGCAAGCTTCCCTCCAACCTTTGCACTCATCAGAAAGCAACTTAGCAAGAGTATGAACCTGTTTAAGGCCAGCTGTTGTGGCCCAAGCCTCAGTCTGCTTGTACCGCTCAAAAGCAGCTTTCTCTCTTTCAAGCTGCTCCGCTCCATCCCGAGCAGCCTTAGCCATCGCCTCGGCCTCAGCCCGCAGGCGAGCAGTCTCCTCCTCCTTGCGTCCTAGAACCTTGTAGTCCTCCATAATGGCATTCGCCATGCCATTATGGAACTCCCAACAAGCATGGAGGAGAGTTGGTTCGTCTGATTCTCACGAGACAAACCACGGGCCCGAAGAACCACGAACGGGGTGCCCAAACCACTTAAGATATCCCTACAAACTAAGGGATCATTCGATATGTCATCCCCCTGCATAACGCTCCAAGGGGGACGATGGTAGTTCACACCCCGGTTTTCCGTATAAGTACGGTAATAGAACTCCAATTCAGACTCACCAGGCTGAATGGATGGTTCTTCAAAGCCCATACCCCCAGATGCTGAACCATAAGCCTTTTCGGCAGCAGGGGTTTTTTGCTTTTCAGCATCAACAAACTTCAGGTTCTCAATATCCCGTGGGGGGATCAGATTATCAGAAGAATCCTCCGTATCAAAGATTTGATCTGCGGTGTTCTTCCCAGTATCCTCTGCCTGCACAGAGGGCTCAGTAACAACTTCGATAGAAGGGCTTCTTGTAAACTCCTTATTGACGTCAGCAGCTGCGTCACGCACGGGGGAAAGAGGAGCATCAAACAAGGAAAAAATTTCCTCTTGCGGTTCTACAAAGAAGCAAAAAACAACTATAAGTTACAAGCTCAGAGTGACAAACACTTGGAAATTTATGGTCTACTTACCAGTCACAACCGCAGGCTTCGGCTGCGTAACAGCAGCTGTCCGAGTCGTTCTCAACCTCGGACGTTTCCGCTCACCAGCAACAGCGGCCTTTTCCTCTACCTTCCGCTTCTTTTTCTTCTCATCGGCAGGTTTGGAACCCGAAGCGGATCCACCTGCAGCCGCACCACCACCTGGAACACCCAAACCCTCAAGGGTGTCAGACACTACCACGTAATCGGTGTATCTGCGGAAATGAGTACGAGAGATACCTGCCACCTGCGGCACCAACGGAGGAACAACAGCAGGCTCATGCTTTTTCTTCGGGCGAAACCGCACGCCTTTCTCCACCTACTTTTTGGGAAAACCCTTCGCTTCAGTGTCTCCCAAAGCCCCAAGATCACCTGCGTTTAAATCATCAAACAAGCAACTCAACTGCCAGTGTGGCCTCCGCAGGCACCCAGAAGTTGTTGCGAATGGTGAAGTTAAAACCTTCTTCACCCTCCGCACACGCAAGCACCTCAACCTTGCCCTTGAAATCCGGAGCAAATATTCTCCAAAGGGCAGCATCCTTTGATAGTACACTTACAAATCAGTAACATAGATAAGGCAGTAAGAAAACCGCACAAGAAGAAAAGTACTTTCCACCACTTTTCTCCCGCACAACGGGCCTTGCCTTTCTATTCATCATGGTCAGCATCATCCGCAGCACCCACAACTGTGAGTTGTTCAGCTTCTTAAACTCAATGGTCCGCAACCTTGGGAACCAGTCCACCGTATCAGCCCTGGGGACAGCAATGGTCTCCGCTATGATAGTCTTAGTCACCTTCCGAAAGGTCATCTAGGCAGCAACCGCGGCAGCCTTGATATAGAAGAATTTTGTCTTCCACTTTGTAATACCCTTGGGAGGGACCATCAGCTTATGGCTGCCATGTCGTTGACCAAAAGAGAAGAAACCAGTGTGTACTGTCAACTGGTAAAACCGCCGGAAATCTCCAACGGTAGGTTCCATACCAAGAGCACGGAAAGTGTACTCAAAATTTCGAACCCGAATCATCCCGAAAGGGCTCAGTTGAGAAATGTGGATCTTGTACCACTCCAAAATCTCAGCGACGAAGACCGTCAATGGCAGTCGGAGATTACCATCGCCGAATAAATCTGCCCACATAGTAATATATCCCGCCGGAGCGTCGGCACCGGTGTCACCCTCTTGTGGATAAACAAAACCATATTCTTGAGGCATCTGAATTGTCACACCCCAACCGATGGCGGAATCATCGGGGCATGGCACTGAGCGACACAGATTGTCCAGAAGTTTCCACAACAACTATCATTACTATTTAGTTTAATTAATACGTCCCATACCGTATCCCAAATAGTAAAACAAATTATTACAGATAGCAACTAGTCAAATGTTCTGTTCCGACAACTCAGATTCAAATATAAATATTGTTAGTGCAGTTGTCTGTCAATTACATCTTCGTTCGAGTTTTAGAGAGAGAAAGACAAGTCGCTACGAGTTTCACTACGAGATTGACTACGGCAATATCCAAGGGGGAGATTGTTGATGCATTTATTGTCTATCGCCTTCATCAATCCGAGTCGTAGTGAAAAGCCGGAAGGAATCAAGCGCATAATGTCATACTTAGTTAGAAATGGCAAGGTGGCAAACTTGTAATTAATGTGAACTTTCATTAAATAGCCTTGACCATATAAATAGGGGATTATGTCACTAGTTTAGTAAGTTCTTGAAAGAGTTTAGGAGGAGACTTGGAGGAGAAGACTTTCTAGAGAGAGAAAGTAGAGAGAGAAAGTTGTAGATTTGTGATTCTTGTACCGTACACGTCAAATTTAGCAATGGAATCACATTAGTAGTACGTTATCGTGTGTTCGGTCACGTTCGTTCACGGATTCCGCACGTGAAACGTTCGTTACGCAATCGAACGGTCTCAAAACGTTACCTTCTTCTTTATCTCCTCTTTTGTCCTCAGATTTGTATCTGATGAATTCGTTTTGCTTGACTTTACTATCGAGGGAGTTGATTCATCAGAACTCTTATTCGATCTATCGGGTGAACCCGAGGACAAAATCTTCTCCAGATATTCTCTGGCCTTCTTCCTCTTCTTTCTCAGTTTGTCTTTTTGCCCCTGAGAAAGCTTCACTTTCTTTTCTTGAACTTTAGGTTCTTGGACCTTCTGTTCTTTGACATTCTGTTCTAAAACTTTCAGTTTCTTGGGCTTGACATTGACTGGTTTCTTTGCTGATTTCTGAGAATTAACCCTCAATCTTTCATTTGATCTCCTTGGGCAATCTCTTGCAATGTGACCTTTGATTTGGCAATTATAGCATCTCCTCGTCTCAAATCTCTGTCTCTGGCAGTTAACAGCAATGTGTCCTTGATAGCCATAATTGTAACACACTCTGTTATCGTACCAATCACCATTTTCATACCAAACGCTCAGATCAAAGCACTGTTTGGCTTGGTGATATTCCTTTCTCCTCTTGATTGCTGGATTTGTCTCTTGAGCACTGTGGTCTGACCTGCACCACTTATTACCAACAATTTTTGAGTTTTTGTTTTTCAATTTTTGTGCCTTTTGAATGCGATTGGATGATCGATCTGATGAGCTTTTATTTTCTTTTTGAACAATTTTCGACTTTTTAACAATTTGTTTTTGTTCTACACTCTTCTTAACAGGTTTCTGCTTTGAGCATTCACCTATTTCAGTAGATTGCAAAACAGTAATTTTGAATTTTTCTGTTAATTCCAAAAACAATTTTTGTTTTTCAATTTTTCCATTTACATCATCAGATTTCTCATCACAATCTTCAACTTTGACATTGTCAAAGTTTGTGACATCGTCACTTATTGGAACAGAATTGATCAGTTTTGGACACGAAATATTCACATACGCTGAAGAAATCACAAAACCTTTCAATTTATTTTCAAGCTCAGCAATTTTATGCCGATAACTTTCAGCTTCTTTTTCAAGCTGAATGATTTTAGCAAGATGAGAATTTATTTCAATCTATTTCTCAAGATTATTTTTACCAAAGATATCTCTCTCATCTTCTAAAATCTTTATTTGACTTTGAAAATCTTTTTCAATTTTTATTTTTTCATTTTCTGAATTTTGTATTTGATTTTTCAAAACATTTTCTGATTTTTTAAGATTTTCATTTTCTAATGTCAAACTCTCTAAATCCCTCAAGAGTTTGGCATTTTCAAATTTTAGATTTTCACAGTTTGAGCACTTCTCGATCATATTTACAGCTTCAGCTTTCTTTTCCTCCTTGATAGCTGAAATTTCTTTGACCTGCTCTTCTTCCTCTCGAACACTTTCCTCAGATTTGAATTTTTCTTTATCAGTTTCTGCATTACTAATCTTTTGTAGTTCAAGTTCTCGCTCTTTAATCTCTTCGATAAACATGCTCAAATTCACTTCTAAGTATATCTTCCTCAAATCTGACAAATACGTTCTCCACCTATCACCTGGTAACGCATTTGCCAACTTGTCAACCCATTCCTCATTAGTCTTGGTTATCTTCAATCTCATCATCTCCCAATACAACTCGATATACCTTTTTATCAATTCATCAGTTGATTCCCCCTTGATACCTGAAAAATTATTGAACTTGTTCAGTGTAAGATAGATTTCAGAATCCATATCTTGGGAATAAGAAATACACAGCAACAGATTTTCAATCAATTCAAAAAATTTCACACAAACAAACGACTATTCGATCGAATAACAAAGACTAGGCAACAACAATTCAAGTGACGATTCTCTCGGGCGAGGATCCTATTCTTGACAAATCACCTTGAATTACCTGCAAACACACAAGTAAACGATCAAATCAAACCTGATTGAATACGTAACAGTGTGTTGATAATCCCAATATAAGACTCGTTGTCAAAGATTCGTCGATTCAATCCAAAATTTTTCGGGTGTGTATCCGATACTTGACAAATTACTTTGAATAACCTTTGATACTTGGGCTAATGGACAAAACTGATCACACCTTTACATGGACCTTCACATGCACACACATTTAAAAAAAAAAAACTAATATCAACAAAAATATATGATTGGACTAGTAGTGGGCGGTGCAAAGCCTATAAGATTTAGTGGGTCTTGGGCGGTGCACTATTTCAATAACATGTAATCACTAAATGATATATCTTTTATGTGTAAGTGATTGGACCGATTTCGTTCTTCCACTATCACATGGCCCTTATAGTTAGTGCATGGATCGAATCACTAGTAGTTATCAAAACACAATAACCAATATTACACAACTATCAGTTAAGTGGTTGACAACTTTTTCATGCAGTCAACAACAACAACTAATTTCATATGCAAGATAAACAATGATTGGGTCTTAAAGTGGTAGTGGGGCGGCACAAAAGCATGTCACATGGGCCAATCTTTAATGGGGCGGCACCAACAAATCAAAGAATGGGATTGGACCTTAATAACAACAACTGCAAACAGCCGACAACATGTAAGATCAGAGCATCACGTGAAGACGATGACTAATGAGCGATCCATACTAACACTTGGAGCGGACCACATCAGACACAAAGAGCGAACCTCAGATGACACAATGAGCGGTCCAGAAGATTGTCTTAAGAGCGGACCATACCAATTGCCCTATGAGCGATCCAAATCAATTCCAAATAAGCGATTCAAACTTCTGACCAAATAAGCGATCCTGAGCTGAAATTTGACGCGAATTCGGACCGAAAAATCTCGATTTCTCCTAAACGGCTTGGAGTTTCGATCTGAAACTTGGTAGGGTTGTAGATCGGGTCTATACGCACAACATATCCAAAAATCAGACGAAACGGACCGTATTTACCTGTTCAATTTGATGAAAAACGATGAAAAACGTGAAAAGTAAGTAGAAAATGAAGAAATAAGTGAAATCGGATCTGAATCGGCTCAAATCTGGTACGAAAACGATGTGTTTGATCTTGCAATCGAGCTCCTAGCTCTGATACCAATTGTAGGACCGGTTTTGAGACCGTTCGATTGCGTAACGAACGTTTCACGTGCGGAATCCGTGAACGAACGTGACCGAACACACGATAACGTACTACTAATGTGATTCCATTGCTAAATTTGACGTGTACGGTAAAAGAATCACAAATATACAACTTTCTCTCTCTACTTTCTCTCTCTAGAAAGTCTTCTCCTCCAAGTCTCCTCCTAAACTCTTTCAAGAACTTACTAAACTAGTGACATAATCCCCTATTTATATGGTCAAGGCTATTTAATGAAAGTTCACATTAATTACAAGTTTGCCACCTTGCCATTTCTAACTAAATATGACATTATGCGCTTGATTCCTTCCGGCTTTTCACTACGACTCGGATTAACGAAGGCGATAGACAATAAATGCATCAACAAATATTGATCAAATGCTTCTAGAGACTCGATCTGTAAGATCTACAGACAACTATGCTCTAGACGCTTATTCTAAGCTCGCCTTCCTAGCAAATAAGCATCCTAATTGCCTGTCACATACGTTAAAATAAAGTCAATACATAAAATGTAAAGGTGAGCATACAAGTTTGATAATAGCATATAGAGTTCGAAAAAGTTTACGCATAACCAGCACGTACACAGAGGAAAACGAAGCATGTTAATTATCGACATGGATCTATCGATACCAATGACTGCGGGTTGACTGCCCGAGGTAGTTCGCAATACATGATTACCACCGTAATCCATGCAAGTAATTGTCCTTAACAACCCTCGTGTAAACGGGTGCTGAGTCCAAACTATAGTACTATGTCGTTAAGGCAGGTAGACAGCATTCCACGTGTAAACATAACAACAAGCATTCATATAGTCACGTAATACATGCAGAACGGTTAGCATTTAAATAATTGAGTAGTGTGTTCAATTGTGATTTTAGATAAGTAACGTATGTAACACCCAAAAGTGCTAAAGCAAAAAGGGTTCGAGTATACTCACAACGATTGATTGATGAATTGAAGGGAGCGCTTGAGAGTAGGGTTAGCCTGATTAGTTCGATAGCATAACGATGAGTAACGCGTTAAATGGAAACAAGTGATGATGGGTCGAACAACCTGGTCGATCGAACTGTAGGTTCGATCGAATGGGTTGTTCGTTCGGTTAGACAGTCCGTTCGGACAGCCTGTTCGATCAGCTGGTAGGCTCGATCGGTTGGACTGTTCGAGTGGATTGTTTCTTCCTATGGGTAGGATGTGTTTGTGTATGATGGCTTGTCCTTTTGAAGTTTTCGTTGTAGTATTTGAGAACACTGAAGTGTCCTTACCTTTCAGGTCGATCGATAGAACGACCTGTTCGATCGGCCGGCTTAACCGATCGGTTAGATACTTCAGAATGGGTCCTCAGTGGGACGTCACCTGATCGGACACCATGTTCGATCGGGTGGCACTCCAATACGTTGAACGAGTTGAAAAATCGATTAAGTGTTGAAGCATAGTATCTCATGATCCGAAGAGTAATTCAACCCAAACCGGAGTTCGATCGAACCGCACTTCGTTCAATACTAGGCTCCATGAAATTGTTAAAGTGTGGGGCCATGTGCTAGCCGATCGGCTGGCCTGGTCGATCGGCTGACATGTCCGATCGGTTGGGCTGTTCGTTTGAAAAGCCTGTTCGATCGGTTAGCATTCGGACCTGGTCGGCCTGTTCGTCTAACACTTGGCTGTTCTGATTGTTTGACGTTATATCGAGGTATTTTGACAATGAGCTGAACCATGGCACCTTCGTTCTTACTTGTTTCCCCTGCTCGGACAGGAATCACCCAAGTCCGGCCGGTGAACGGTTCGGAACAGTAGTTTAACGCTTAACCCGAAATCTGTGAACCTCGTAGATAGAATCCGAATCTTGAACCACACAACCATTAGAATGATTAGTGAGTTGGCTCAAGCTCCGTTTCTACCAGTTTGAAGGCATTGAGTGTAAAAGAGTTGAAAGGAAGTTGGAAATCCTTCTTTCAATCCTTCACACCATGTAAATATTCAGATCTATGATAGACCTTAGTTTGTTTTTGTAGAAATCGGCTAGATCCAAGTGATTCTTGGTGGATTGAGGCCAAAACATGAAGTTCTTAAAGAACACCATGATGACATCATCCTAGAATACTTAGATCTTGATGATTTCATGGTTAGAAGTCAAGATTTGAAAGGTAGAAGGGTGTAGGAGCGTGCATAGATAAAAAACGTACAAGATTTAGGATGAAATCTTACCGGGATTGAGAGAAATCTGAGAAATAGTGAAGAACACGAGCTGGTCGGTCATAGGGTTTCCAAAAGTGGAAAGAATGACAATGACAGGCCTATTTATAGGCTTCCAAAAGGGGAAAGAGCTGGCCGATCGGCCAGGCATCCCGATCGGATAGCCTGTTCGATCGGACAGTCCGTCCGACCGGCTGGGCTGTTCGATCGGCTAGGAGCCTAATCGATCCACAACCTGCTTTGAGTGTTCGGTGCGACGATTTCTGATATTTCGATTCCGATTGAAGACGATACGAATACGATAGAGTTTCCTATTCAAATTACTTTTAGTCCCAACCACTATATCTACATACAAGCATCTATATTTCACACTATCCTTTCGCTACCATTCATCATAATTCGATTTCAATTGAGTTTCGAGTTTCGATTCGATTGATCACCACACATAACATAAAGTAAGCACGCACAGGTAACACGTAAGGCACACACACACACGTAATATAACACCAAATTCGCATAGTTGAGTTTCGAGTTCGATTGATGATTTGATTAGCTTGATTATTGATTCATTGACTTTATCGCATTGTTACTTCCTACTATTCACAGTCGTAAAGCGTTTCGCGTCGATTAACATTCGATTACTTCGATTCTTTGATTAATAACACTTACTCCACATAATACAACTAATAACACACAAATTAGACTAGTTACAGTCAAAGAAGTCAAACTTGACTTTGACTTTGACTTTGACATTCGGTAACACGGGGTGTTACAGCCTCCCCTTGTTTACGGAATTTCGTCCCGAAATTAGGCTCAAAGCCGCACAGCTTTGTGAATGAACTTACCAATTTCTCGCTTCAGATCTTCATTTAAACAACTGCGGGTACTTAGCCTTCATGTCGCTTTCGAGTTCCCAAGTAAACTCCGCCCCTCGTTTGCCTTCCCATCGGACTTTCATGATAGGGATGCGCGAGCGTCTGAGTTGCTTGGTTTGGCGATCCATGATTTCGACAAGCTTTTCCACGAAGTGTAGCGTTTCGTTTACTTGAAGGTCGTCGAGAGGTACAATCAGATCATGGTCAGCTAGGCATTTTCGGAGGTTTGACACATAGAAAGTCGGGTGGACGTTACTAAGTTCCTCCGGTAGTTCGAGTCTGTAGGCGACTTTTTTGATCCTTTCCAGGATCTTAAAAGGTCCAACATATCGAGGCGCGAGTTTCCCTTTCTTGCCGAACCTGATCACACCCTTCCAAGGTGATACCTTTAGGAGTACGTAGTCGCCAACATCAAATTCAAGGGGCTTGCGTCTTCTATCGGCGTAACTTTTCTGTCTATCCCGGGCTTTCGACAAGTTATCTCGAATTTGGAGGATTTTGTCAGTCGTTTCTTGTAGTAATTCGGGACCGGTTAATTGCGAGTGACTGATCTCGTGCCACACAATAGGCGATCGACATCTTCTTCCATATAAAGCCTCGAATGGTGCCATTTGGATGCTGGCATGATAACTGTTGTTGTACGAGAATTCAACTAACGGTAGGTATTTGTTCCAACTACCACCGAAGTCTATGACACACGCGCGGAGCATGTCTTCAAGAGTACGGATCGTTCTTTCAGTCTGTCTGTCGGTTTGAGGATGGAATGCGGTAGTTAGGTTAAGCGACGTACCGAGAGCTGCTTGAAACGTTTCCCACAATCGCGAGGTAAACCGAGCATCACAGTCAGAGATGATGTCACGAGGCGTACCATGATTACAAATGATCTCGTCGGTGTAGATTCGGGCTAGTCGTTCTACCTTGTAGTCTTCCCGTATTGGCAAGAAGTGGGCTGATTTGGTCAGACGATCAACTATAACCCAAATGCTGTCATGACCTGATGGTGTGGGGTGAAGTTTGGTTATGAAATCCATAGCTATACTTTCCCACTTCCACATGGGGATTGGAGGTTGTTCGAGTAAGCCAGAAGGTCGTTGATGTTCAGCCTTAACTCTCGCACAAGTTAGGCAACTTCCAACATAAAGAGCGATCTTGTTTCATGCCCGGCCACCAGTACTTGTAGCGAAGATCCTGGTACATTTTATCGGCACCGGGATGAATAGAATATCGGGATTTGTGGGCTTCGTCCATTATAATCTTTCGTAAATCGGTCCGCTTAGGGATCCAAATTCGGTCCAGATAATAGAAAATCCCATTTGCTTTGCTTACCAGTTGAGCTCCATCGTGATAGATCCTCTCTTTCTTCAAAGTGCGTTCGTTAAAACAAGCATGCTGGGCTTTGCAGATGAGGGTTTCGAGATCATGCTGGGCTTGGGTATTGCGAATACTGAGCAAATAACTCCGTCTGCTGAGTGCGTCGGCAACAACATTTGCTTTGCCTGGGTGATAACGAATCTCACAGTCGTAATCGTTAAGAAGTTCTACCCATCGACGTTGACGCATGTTAAGTTCTTTCTAGTTGAAGATGTGTTGTAAACTCCTGTGATCGGTGAAGATCGTACACTTGGTACCATACAGGTAGTGTCGCCAAATCTTCAATGCAAAAACAACTGCGCCTAGCTCGAAATCATGGGTTGTATAGTTCTTCTCGTGGATTTTGAGCTGACGAGATGCGTAAGCTATAACCTTGTCCCGTTGCATGAGAACACAGCCAAGACCAAGGTTGGAAGCATCACAATAGACGATGAAATCGTGTTTCTGTCGGGCAACGTGAGAATAGGAGCATTGCAAAGCATATGCTTGAGGGTTTGAAAAGCAGACTCTTGTTCGGTTCCCCAAACAAAAGGCTTGTCTTTATGAGTAAGGGCGGTAAGCGGCACAACGATTTTAGAGAATCCTTTGATAAATCATCGATAATAGCCCGCTAGTCCGAGAAAAGAACGAACTTCAGACGGGTTTTTAGGCGTAATCCAGCTCTTAACTGCTTCAATCTTCACGGGGTCGACATGAATACCTTGACTATTAACGATGTGACCCAGAAACTGAACCTCCTCCAGCCAGAATTCGCACTTGGAGAACTTGGCATAGAGTTGATTCCCCTGGAGTAGTTCGAGAACCAAACGTAGATGTTGCGCGTGTTCGGCTTTCGACTTGGAATAGATCAAGACATCGTTGATGAACACGATGACGAAACGGTCTAGAAATGGCTTACACACGCGATTCATCAGATCCATGAAAACCGCGGGTGCGTTAGTTAAACCAAAAGGCATAACAACGAATTCATAATGGTTGTATCGAGTATGAAAAGCGGTTTTAGGGATGTCTTCCTCTCGAATGCACAATTGATGATAGCCTGAACGTAGATCGATCTTCGAGAAACACTTGGCACCTTGCAGCTGATCAAATAAGTCATCGATTCGAGGTAGAGGATAACGGTTCTTGATGGTTAATTTATTCAACTCCCGATAGTCGATGCACATCCTGAACGACCCATCCTTCTTTTTAACGAAAAGGACTGGCGCGCCCCAATGAGAGGTGCTCGGGCGAATCAAGCCTTTTTCAAGTAACTCCTGGAGTTGATTCGAAAGTTTCCGCATTTCGGATGGCGTGAGTCGATAAGGGGCTTTGGCAACAGGGTTAGCTCCAAGGATAAGGTCGATACGGAAGTCGATATCACGACTTGGCGGTAGCCCAGGAAGATCATCAGGGAATACCTGAGGAAATTCTCGGACCACTGAAACGTCTTTGACTTCGGCCTTCTTTTTCTTTTCCTTCTCCGGTAGTACAATGTTGGCCAAGAAAGCTCTGTATTCCTTGCGGAGATACTTGCTAGCTTGGATGCATGACATGAGCTTGAGATCTTTCGAAGCTGTTTCACCGTACACACATAATAGATCACCATTCGCGAGCGAGCATCGAATCATTTTATCAAAGCATACCACTTCAGCATGGTTTTCGTGAAGAAAGTCCTTGCCTACTATGACATTGAAGCTTCCGAGCTGCATCGGAATAAGGTCGATAGGGAAGATATGATTGTTGAGCTCCAGGGTACAATTACGGAGAACAGAATTAACGGCGACAGTTCTTCCCGTAGCGACTTCAACTTCGAATGACGAGGGGAGATAAGAACGCTTACGACTAAGGAGCTTCTCGAATTCAAACGACACAAAGCAGTTATCGACTCCAGTATCAAACAAACACGATGCATAAATACCATTCACAAGGAACGTACCATTAACCACGTTGTTGTCAGCCTGGGCCTGACGAGCATTGATGTTGAAGGTTCTGGCACGGGCTGCTTGTTGCTGCTGCTGAGGCTGCTGCTGCTGCTGTTGGGGCTCTTGTTTCACCACCGTGTTCGGGCACATGTTTGCAAAGTGGTTAGGGTCACCACATGCAAAGCAGACTCGAGCATTGACCGCGGGTGCTTGAGCTGCGGGTTGGCCTTGAGGGGCTGGGAGTAGAGCTATGAGCGGCGGCAGGAGCTGCGTTCTTACGGGGACCATAGCGACAGTTCGCAGTGAAATGACCGTAGAGATTGCAGTGAGCGCAGAAACGGCAGGCGAGTCTCACCGAATGATGATATGAGCATGTCGGGCAGAGTGGGTGGGGACCTGTGTAAGCACGCTTTGCTGGCGGTGCATTGGTCACTGGAGCTGGTCGGTGATGCGACTGCTGCTGATCCTGTACGGCTGCTGCTGAGCCTGTACGGCTTGCAGTGGGGCAGCAGTTGTTGTGACAGCACAGTTCTTGTTGTTGGCGCTGCTGTTGTTGTGCTTCTTCTTTCGGCGTGATGACTTGGATGGCTGAGCAGTGGAGTCGGCGGTCGGTGCAGTGGTAGCTTGATGGAGAGACTTGGAGGGCTTATCCCAGAAACCAGATTTTACTCACTTATCGTTGATCTCGGCGGCAAGCAAGTAAGTCTGCTCAATTGATGATGTCTTAGTGACGTGAACAAAGTCGGCAACACAATCAGGTAGAGCCCGAAAGTACTTCTTGATGGCCATGTCTGGCATCTTGATTTGATCGGGACTGTAACACCTCGGAAATTCCTGTCCAATAAAATAAAGACACGTGTCATGAATGACAAACGTGTCAGGAACCCGGATCAAATAAAGATGTATGGTAGGATTTAAAGAGGGGCGTCATGTTATTTAAAATACCTCTAAACAACCCAAGGGAGACATGTTATTAAAACACCTCTGAGCAACCCAAATTATAAATCCCAAGATCCTTAAATCGTTTAGTAAGCATCTGACATATTAACCGGTTGTTTCTAAATAAGTAAAATTCCATCTTTTATATGGAAATTGGATTATTAGGAATGTTACTACTAAAATTCTGATTTAAATCCTAATCTAATGGGAGTTGGAAGTAGTTAATTAAACTTGTTCAACTATTATGAGAATCCAAGACTTGTTCTTGGTATTTCCGTCAACTTTAAACTCTCACATGGATCCAAAAGCATGTAAAGGCATGCAAGCATGCAAGGTCTGAGATAATGGTCCCTACACTGCAGTAAAAGCATGAGGAATCCGACACTACACAATTGCATGGTCAATACTTGGAAATTTGTAAATTTTTGGCTTCTGGCCATCGGTTACGGACCGTATGGCTTTAAGCTTACGGTCTGTAAGGTGCATACCTGGGCGATTTCAGCAAAGGTCGGTTACGGACCGCAACCATTTCAGCATACGGTCCTCAAGAGGAGCATACGGACCACAAGGACTTAGGCTTACGGTCCGTAAGCCTGTCGCTGGCAGTAGAAAATGGACAGCTGCCTGTTCAGCCTGTTGCACCGACTTAATGTTATGGTTTTCGAAACCAGGGACTTGCTAGGCAGTATTTAGCCTCATAGGGGCACCTGGAATGATCTTGTAACTATCCTAGACTATCTTGGCTTGATCTTGTGGTATCTTGGTCACTATATAAAGGAGTGAAGGTTGCAACATTTGGTTCATTCATTTGCAACTCACTTGGAGCATTCTTGGAGCTTCTCTGGACAGCAAACAAGTTCCTCTTAAGTCCCTAATCCTATTTAGGACCTTTGTAAGTAATCCTAATCATTCATAATTAAGTTTAGCTTAGTTAACTAGCTAAAAGTCAAACCATCGGAATTAAGGTTTGACTTCGAGATTAGTCAATAATTACTCAGTCAAATATCGAATCAAAAATACCTCTAAGTAGGTAATTATGTGGGTAAGAAACCCTTAAAAGGGTATTTCCAGATTCCCACTCTAACCATGATAATCGTCGAGTCAAAGCTTACTTTAAAAACTCAACATAATGCTTACTTTCAAATTAATGCATAATTAGCAATGTAAGATACATGCAACCATTTTGATCACTAATATAACTTGGTAATTAATGTAAGAACATGTCCCAACATGTTGAACTCGACAATTTTCTGTTTAGACCCGGTTTGGAACCGAAAGTCGCATAGTTTGACTTTCGCTTTGACTTTCAGTTCTGACCCATTTTAGTCAAGTTTAGGATTGCCTTAGAGCTTCTTTTGGACCTAGTAACATGTTAGTATAACCCTCTGTGATTATACGGCTTGGTTCACTAGTTGTCTAATTATTATGCAAATTTCCGTTAAATGCCCATATGTTGACTATTATGCCCAAATGCCCATAAATTATGATTTTTGAAAATATAAAAGGGTAGACATGTTAGTTACTGAATTATGAACTTGTACCTAAAATTTGACATCAGTTTGAGGTCTAGACTAAGAGTTACGCTCATTAGCGTAATTAGAAGCTTTCTTAGTAATTAATTAGCATAATTAGCATATAGCCTATCTAAACCCAAATTTTATATCAAACTTTATACCCACTAATATATAATAATATTTTGGGAACTTTAGAGATTTTTATTTATTTTTAGGCTGAGCATAACTTAGAGTTTTAAGCTTAATTCGGCTAATGCCGGTTTTGCCCTTTTGGGCTATAAAATGAGTTTTATAAATCCTTTTGACCTCAAACCTTTTTCTACTGATTTATTATGTTAAATATATTATTTTGAGCCTTCTGGAATTATAAAAACATCAGCTTTTCTTTTAAAACCTGGAATTGGCTCCAAATCACCTTTTTAGGCATTTTTACGACATAGTATGAGTCAAAACTAGTTTATATATATAAGAGTCATTACCTACTGATATATTCAATAAAATTTTATATTATAACAGTAAACTAAGGTTTTAAAACTCAGATTTCCAGTTTTGACCTTTTAGGCTTATGTGAGATTACCAAAATGCCCTTTCGGTGCATAAGATGGTTATAATTAATAAAATTCACATATATTTGATACTATACTGTTATAACATATTAAACTAAGTATATTTACTGATTTATTCAGATATGTAACTCAGGTTACTAGTTTAACTCTTTTATACCCTTTAAAATGACCAAAACGCCCTTATAAGGCATAATTTGAGTTTAAAATTATTTTTGGGCATAATTGGACATATCTTACTGATGTCACAACATATTTAGTGCATATAACCTCAGGAAACTTGTATATGATTTATATGGTTACCCGTTACGCATTTTCGCGTTCGGATCGGCTTATGTAACTAGTTTACGCATATTAGCCGAAACGGGCCAAACCATATCATCTTTTTCTCAAAATCCAGAATGTGTTTAGCTTACCCATACTATACAAGTCTCCAAACTTTTTGGGTCTAAAATCACATTTTCTTCCCGGTTTTCGCCTTCCATGCGATTAAACCGTATTTATCCTTTGAAACTAACCGGTCTAAGCTTCGGCTAAATAAAAGACCCGTTAGGATTCTAATAGGTTATTATAAACCTTCGTTCCAGAATAGGAGATCCAGTAAAAGAAACTTGCACTTGCTTGTTGTGGTTTGTACTTGCTCAGGTAAATACTTTTAACTTATTTTCCCTTATACGGGCTTGGGGTACGGTATATAAAATACCGCTTGGTCGGGCAATTGATCCTAACTCATTAGTAGTTGGGTATTATCAATGTGACCCGTTTAAAAAAAAATTGGTTTTGTTTGTTTTACGCCTTTGGGAGTTTAATGACCATGTCCCGAATATCCTTGGCATCATTCATGAAATGGCCACGACCTTGACACGCGGGTGTAGGCGTACACCCGACAATGTGTCCATATTATTAAGGTATAACCGTTAGTTTCCCGCCGCGGATTTATACTATGTGGTGTGTCTATTAACCTTAAACCCGACACGAACCGGGCGACTAAACGCATAACAAACATGTAATTCTTTTACAAGTTTAGATTTGATTAATTATCCCAAGTTATAAAAAGTTTTGTGCCATGTGCATTCAAATCAATTTTTAAAAGATTTTCAAAATGAGTCAGTTAAATTGTATTTACCAGTGTAAACTGACGTATTTTCCCCAAAAAGATTAAGTGCAGGTTCTCCACGTAATAGGCTGGCCACTCCTTAGCATCTCTAGAGTCTCGCAAGCTTGGATGCCATTATCTGTTGAACAGTTTCTCCTTTTTATTTTGATCCGCCTGTGGATCTATTTCAGCTACATTGTGATACTTGGATATTATAGTTTGTTTGGTTGAAATAAATCTATCTTTTTGCTTCCGCTGTGCAATATAATTTGTGTTGTTTGACTATGATGATATCAATTACGTCACGATACTCCCCCACCGGGCCCACCGGTGACACGTGGAAATTAGGGGTGTGACAGGTTGGTATCAGAGCCAACACTGAGTGAATTAAACACTAGCCTTTTGTGTTTAATCTCAGTACACAAATTGCACATTCCTCGAGTTCCGAGTCTAGACAAAGAACATAGGACAAACTCTGTTTTGTTTTTGTTTTATTTGGTCTTTTATTTTTATATATTGGTCGTTATCTTAACCTTGTTTGCAGGTCGAATATGCCGCCAAGATTTTTCATAGGACGAGGCAAGGGCCCAGTTACAGGCCATGATCATGAAGCTGGGCCTTCGCACCGGCGAACGCGATCGATCACCGTGAGACAAGCCCGTAGGAGCCGTGGAGGCACTACGTCGAACCCGGGAGGCGGTCGGTCTCCCTCAGTTCCTCACCATCGTATTTGCATTCTTTTGGGCCCCACTCGGAAAACGAGCCCAACAACCAACCACCTTCTTTTATACCTTTGCAAAGATCGAACTCGCACCATTCCTTTGGCGACCCTTCACCTGTCTTCCAGAGCCGGTTCAACTCGGCTAATATCTTTCAAGAACCCGTGGGTTTTAACCCACTAGGACCTGAGGATCACTTCTCAGGGGATCACACGGACGACATGGACGAAGACACGGATACCGTGGAGCCTACGTCCGGAACACCGAACCACCCCATCGAAATCTCTGATGGGTCATCTTTCCATGGATCACCTTATCGTGGTCCTGACAGCTACCAGGCGAGGTTCAGGCAGATTGACTGGTGTTTCACTCCCTCTTACCACTCGTCCCCTTACCAGCAGCAGCAGCAGCAGCAGGATCCTTCCGAGGATTCTCGATTTGTGGCAGTCACTCCGCCACCACCACCACCAGTGGAACAGCAACCGCCTCCGGAGCCACCGAGGCGGAGAAGGTCAAACGCACGGATGTCCGTGCAAGGAGGAGTCCGCATCAGCACTCCTCAGCCCTCGAGTGGCAGTCATTATCCGCCACTCCAGGAAGAAGAAGAACCACAGATGGGAGGTCCATCAAACCCCATCCCAGAGGTCAATTCTGATCCTATGGCGCCACCAGTGGGTTTTGACAACCCAATCCCTGCCTACGCCGGTTCAGCGGCGTATAACCCTTTTGAGCAGCCGGCTCATACCCATTATGACTATACCAATGTGGACCCATACCAGGAGGCATGGGACTACAATGCCCGTCATCCAGAGGGACCCTATGGTGGTCTTTGGACCACTGGTTACCCAACTTATGGGTACCAGCGTCCGCCACCTCCTCAACCTCTGTATCAGCCGCCGCAGCCGCAGCTGATCCCGCCGGAGCGCCAGCAAGAGGTCCTCGATAGATTAGACCACTATGAAGAGGAAATTCGAATGGTACGGGAGAGCAACCGAGGCTTCTTCAAGGGTCTGTCGGACCTACTCAAAGGGAAGTCCAAGAGAAGGGGTCATTGAAGACCTTTGTTTTTTTTTGTAATCAAGTCCCTGCGTGGACTTTTTGCTTCAGTACTCAGCCCCTGCGTGGGCTTGTTATTTTGTATTATGCCCCTGCGTGGGCATGTCTTTTAGTTGACCCCTGCGTGGGTTTGTTTTGGTTTTCCACCCCTGCGTGGGCATTTATTTTCGTAGAAGTACCGTTTAGGGCAAAAGATGTATTTGTTAAAATAATTTATGAGATGTTTAGTTTAAATTTTCATTTTACTCATTGTTATTAATTATGTGCATAAAACATGAAAAATAAATGAAAATAATAAAAAGATCTGCCATTATATTAAAATGGTAAAATCTAAAAAGGACAAAGACCTAGCCATATGTTATCATAAAAACAAGGCCAAGATGGTAGATCCATAATTAGATTAAGATTCATATTAACATCTCAATCTAGGACCTGCGTTAATTATTAAGGAATCTTAGAGGTAAAACCTAGCCTATATGTTGTTACAGACATTGGCCAAGATGGTAGAACCCACATAATAAGATCCCAGTTATTGTTAACATCTGTTAGTATGTTAACATTCTTGGCAAACTGTGAATCATTAAAGTCACACAGGCCATCCTTTATAAAGGGTTAATTTAAATTCCCTTAATTATATAACCGCCTCTTAGGGGCGAAGTGCCTGTGGGCAATAACTAAATGTCCTCTGGGACTAAAAACAATGGTAGCTTATGACTCCCTGTTAATAAAGGGTGATGAACTGTGGTTCAAACCTAAATACCTGGATACTGTAAAATCCTGGTTTATAATTAGACTAAACTGTCCTTGTGACTAGGCCTTATGTGCTATTATTAATTTAAAATTTAGGGTAATAATAAAGATCCTAAAATTTGTAGCAAATTAACCTAAAATGGCAATTTAAAACCATGGTTAATAGAATATAAAACACTATAAAAACCTTTATATAAAACATTGCCCATTATTTTATATGTAGCAATTAAAGCTACATAGCTGGGTCGGATGAAGCGAGTAGTCATCCTGTGGAAAACCATGATAACGCCAGAATACAGTTGACTGGTGCGGAGCTTCAAGCATTAGTGGATAATGCAGTTACAAAAGCTTTGGAGAGGCAGAACAATGAGTCCTCTAGGACCCAAAGTAGAACCCTGTCTACACCTCATTCCAAGCCAAAAACCCATTCTGAGGCTCATAGCAAACCACCCTCTGTCAAGCCTAAGTCTAAGAAGGATGAACCAAAGAAACATGATGATCGACGCTCATCAAATGAGAATAGTGTTCACCCTAAAAAGATAGTGTTTGATGATGCACCTTGCACCAAGGGTTGCACATATAAGTACTTTGTTTCATGTAAGCCCCGAGATTTTACTGGGGAGAAAGGCGTAATGGACACTATTGTGGACATTAGTGGTTGTGCTGAAAGGGACATGGTAAAGTTTGCATCCCAGTCATTTAAGGGTGAAGCCCTAGCATGGTGGAGGTCATTGATTCAAGCTTTGGGAAAAGTTGCTTTGTACAACATGTCATGGGAGCAATTTGTTGCTCTTATCAAAGAAAACTACTGCCCTCAGCATGAGGTTGAAAAGATAGAGTCTGATTTTCTATCTCTGGTCATGAAGAACCTGGATTGCCAGGCTTATCTCACGAGCTTTAACACCATGTCCAGATTGGTTACGTACCTTGTGACCCCGGAACCCAAAAGGATCGCACGTTTCATTGGGGGTTTGGCTCCCGAAATCAAAGCTAGCGTGAAGGCCTCTCGGCCCACTACTTTCAGATCCGTAGCTTATATATCTCTGTCTCTCACTCTGGATGCAGTGAGACAGAGATCATTGAGGAATGCTGACACAGAGAAAAGGAAACGTAAAGATGATAATTCACGTCGGTCGAGCAAGAAACATAGGGGGAACCGTGACCAAAAGAAGGGGTCTGAGACCAAGAAAGATAGGCATCAATCGGGTGATAGGCCCAAGTAAAAGATTTGCAAGAAGCACCATTTTGGAAGGTGCAGGTATGAACAGAAATCCCAATCCCAGCCGAAGGCATGTGGGATTTGCAAGTCCTCTGAGCACAGGACCCTCGAATGCAAAAAGCTGAAGGATGCAACTTGCTATAGTTGCAACGAAAAAGGGCACATCAAGACCAACTGCCCAAAACTGGCAAAGAAAGTTGAGGAAGGGAAAAAGACCAATGCCAGGGTCTTTCAAATGAATGTTCAGGAGGCCATCCAGAACGACAACGTCATAACCGGTACGTATCTCATTAATGATGTTTTCGCAAGAGTATTGTTTGATTCTGAAGCAGATAAATCCTTTGTAGATAATAAGTTTTGTGAGTTATTAAGATTGCCTGTTAAAGCCTTAAGTGTGAATTATGAGGTGGAATTAGCTGATGGGACTATGGAAATAGTCTCGACTATGTTAGATGGATGTGTCATATCCATTAGGAACCACTATTTTCCTTTATCCCTATTACCCTTTAAGTTAGCCAGCTTTGATATAGTGTTGGGCATGGATTGGTTATCGCGTAACCAAGCTCAGATAGTGTGCAATAAGAAACAAGTGGTGATCAAGACTCCGTCTGGTGAACCACTTACCATTCAGGGAGATACTCAACATGGATTGCCTAAGCAAGTGGCTATGCTAAAGGCATCCAGGTGTTTGAAGAAGGGTTGTGTCATTTATATGGCACAGGTATCCATTGGTGAGGAGAAACCCAAGATTGAAGATATTCCAGTCATCTCTGACTACCCTGAAGTTTTCCCGGAAGAACTACCTGGTTTACCACCAGATAGACAAGTAGAGTTCAGAATCGACATCATTCAAGGAGTTGCACCTATTTCAAGAGCACCGTATAGGTTGGCACCAATAGAAATGAAGGAATTGAGGACGCAGCTAGATGATCTGCTAGCCAAAGGTTTTATTAGACCTAGTTCGTCTCCATGGGGAGCGCCAATCTTGTTCGTCAAGAAGAAAGATGGTTCGATGCGTTTGTGCATCGATTACCGTGAGCTTAATAAGGTCACTATAAAGAATAGGTATCCTCTGCCCAGGATCGACGATCTGTTCGATCAGCTTCAAGGAGCAAGCTACTTTTCCAAGATTGATCTAAGGTCAGGCTACCATCAATTGAATGTCAACGATGAAGATGTACACAAAACTGCGTTTAGGACTCGTTACGGTCATTACGAGTTCCTAGTGATGCCTTTTGGGCTCACTAACGCACCTGCCGCATTCATGGATCTCATGAATCGCGTCTGCAAGCCTTATCTAGATAAATTCTTCATCGTCTTTATCGACGACATTCTCATCTACTCGAAGAATCAAGCTGACCACAAGAAGCATCTCCGTTACATTCTGAAACTGCTACAACAAGAAAAGCTCTATGCCAAATTTTCTAAATGTGAGTTCTGGCTTCGAGAAGTCCAATTTCTTGGACATGTTGTGAGTGAGCGTGGTATCCAAGTAGATCCCGCTAAGGTTGAAGCTGTCATGAACTGGTAAGAGCCGAAGACGCCTACGGAGATTCGCGGTTTCCTAGGATTGGCAGGATACTACAGACGCTTTATCGAGAACTTCTCAAGAATTGCAGCACCCCTGACTCTTCTAACTTGCAAGAATAGCAAGTTCAATTGGGGGCCTAAGCAGCAAGAATCCTTCGACATTTTGAAGCAGAAGTTGAGCAATGCTCCTGTGTTGACATTGCCTGATGGAATTGAAGAGTTTGTAGTTTACTGTGATGCATCACACACCGGGATGGGTTGTGTGTTAATGGAGAAAGGCAAGGTCATTGCCTATGCTTCACGACAGCTAAAGGTGCACGAGAAGAATTACACCACCCATGACTTGGAGTTGGGTGCCGTTGTATTCGCACTTAAGCTTTGGAGGCATTACCTGTATGGAACTAAGAGTGTGATCTATTCTGATCACAAAAGCCTTCAGCATCTGTTCAATCAGAAGGATTTGAACATGAGGTAGTGACACTGGATGGAAACTCTGAACGATTATGATTGTGAAATAAGATACCATCCAGGCAAGGCCAACGTAGTCGCAGATGCCTTGAGCAGAAAAGAAAGAGTGAAGCCAATAAGGATCAATGCCAAGAGCATTGAAATCAAGAACAGTCTGAATGAAAGGTTGTTAGCTGCACAAAAGGAAGCTGTGTCAGAAGCTAACTATCCTAATGAAAAGCTAGGAGTGACTGAAGAACAGTTATCCTATGGCAAAGACGGAATCCTGAGATTAAATGGAAGAATATGGGTTCCTATTTATGGAGGACTTCGAGACGTTATCCTTTAGGAAGCCCACAGTTCCAGATATTCCGTTCATCCTGGAGCGGATAAGATGTACCAGGATGTGAAGGCAAATTATTGGTGGATAGGCTTGAAAAAGTCTATAGCTACCCATGTGGCTAAATGTCTGACGTGTGCTCAAGTCAAGGCTGAGCATCAGAAGCCGTCAGGTTTGCTACAACAGCCTGAAATTCCCACTTGGAAATGGGAGATGGTGACGATGGATTTCATCACCAAGTTGCCTAAAACGCAGAAGGGAAATGATACTATATGGGTCATAGTTGATAGACTGACTAAGTCAGCACATTTCCTACCCATTAAGGAGACCTACAGTTCGGACATGTTGGCCCAACTGTATGTTGATAAAATCGTATCTCTGCATGGAGTACCAGTATCTATTATCTCTGATAGGGATACTAGATACACTTCGCATTTTTGGAAGAGTTTCCAACAGTCTCTGGGCACGCAATTAAATTTTAGTACGGCTTATCATCCTCAGACGGATGGGCAAAGTGAGCGTACCATTCAAACCTTGGAAGACATGCTGCGTGCATGTGTGATTGATTTAGGAGGTAGCTGGGATAAGCACCTACCTTTGGTCGAGTTCTCCTACAACAATAGCTAGCATACTAGCATTCAGGCCGCGCCTTTCGAGGCACTATATGGTAGGAAGTGCAGAACGCCCATTTGTTGGGCAGAGGTAGGAGACACTCAATTATCAGGTCCCGATCTAGTCTTTGAAACGACGGACAAGATTGTCCAAATTCGTGACCGCCTGAAAGTTGCCCGGGATAGGCAGAAGAGCTATGCTGATAAAAGGCGAAAACCCCTCAAGTTCGAGGTTGGTGATAAAGTTCTGCTCAAAGTATCACCTTGGAAAGGAGTGATGCGGTTTGGTAAGAAAGGTAAGTTAAGCCCGAGGTATATAGGACCATTTGAGATCATTGAATGTGTTAGGTCTGTGGCTTATAAGTTAAACTTACCTGAAGAGCTCAGTGGTATTCACAATGTGTTCCACATTTGCAATCTGAAGAAATGTCTAGCTGATGAATCACTAGTCATACCACACACAGATGTGCTCATAGACGAGAGCTTGAAATTTGTGGAAAAACCTGTGTCGATTGAGGATCGACAGGTAAAGAAGCTTCGAAGGAAGCATGTGCCTATTGTCAAAGTCAAATGGGATGCCCGCAGAGGTCCCAATTATACGTGGGAGTTAGAGTCCACAATGAAAGAAAAATACCCTCAATTCTTTCAATAAATCTCGAGGTCGAGATTTCTTTTAAGGGGGTGAGGATGTAACACCTCGGAAATTCTTGTCCAATAAAATAAAGACACGTGTCATGAGAGACAAACGTGTCAGGAACCCGGATCAAATAAAGATGTACGGTAGGATTTAAAGAGGGGCGTCATGTTATTTAAAATACATCTGAACGACCCAAGGGCGACATGTTATTAAAATACCTCTGAGCAACCCAAATTATAAATCCCAAGATCCTTAAATCGTTTGGTAAGCATCTGACATATTAACCGGTTGTTTCTAAATAAATAAAATTCCATCTTTTATATGGAAATTGGATTATTAGGGATGTTACTACTAAAATTCTGATTTAAATCCTAATCTAATGGGAGTTGGAAGTAGTTAATTAAACTTGTTCAACTATTATGAGAATCCAAGACTTGTTCTTGGTATTTCCATCAACTTTAAACTCTCATATGGATCCAAAAGCATGTAAAGGCATGCAAGCATGCAATGTCTGAGATAATGGTCCCTACACTGCAGTAAAAACATGAGGAATCCGACACTACGCAATTGCATGGTCAATACTTGGAAATTTGTAAATTTTTGGCTTCTGGCAATCGGTTACGGACCGTATGGCTTTAAGCTTACGGTCCGTAAGGTGCATACCTGGGCGATTTCAGCAAAGGTCGGTTACAGACTGCAACCATTTCAGCATACGGTCCGCAAGAGGAGCATACGGACCGCAAGGACTTAGGCTTATGGTCCGTAAGCCTGTCGCTGGCAGCAGAAAATGGACAGCTGCCTGTTCAGCCTGTTGCACCGACTTAATGTTATGGTTTTCGAAACCAGGGACTTGCTAGGCAGTATTTAGCCTCATAGGGGCACCTGGAATGATCTTGTAACTATCCTAGACTATCTTGGCTTGATCTTGTGGCATCTTGGTCACTATATAAAGGAGTGAAGGTTGCAACATTTGGTTCATTCATTTGCAACTCACTTGGAGCATTCTTGGAGCTTCTCTGGACAGCAAACAAGTTCCTCTTAAGTCCCTAATCCTATTTAGGACCTTTGTAAGTAATCCTAATCATTCATAATTAAGTTTAGCTTAGTTAACTAGCTAAAAGTCAAACCATCGTAATTAAGGTTTGACTTCGAGATTAGTCAATAATTACCCAGTCAAATCTCGAATAAAAAATACCTATAAGTAGGTAATTATGTGGGTAACAAACCCTTAAAAGGGTATTTCCAGATTCCCACTCTAACCATGATAATTGTCGAGTCAAAGCTTACTTTAAAAAGTCAACAGAATGCTTACTTTCAAATTAATGCATAATTAGCAATGTAGGATACATGCAACCTATTTGATCACTAATATAACTTGGTAATTAATGTAAGAACATGTCCCAACATGTTCAACTCGACAATTTTCTGTTTAGACCCGGTTTGGAACCGAAAGTCGCATAGTTTGACTTTCAGTTCTGACCCATTTTAGTCAAGTTTAGGATTGGCTTAGAGATTCATTTGGACCTAGTAACATGTTAATATAACCCTCTGTGATTATACGGCTTGGTTCACTAGTCGTCTAATTATTATGCAAATTTCCGTTAAATGCCCATATGTTGACCATTATGCCCAAATGCCCATAAATTATGATTTTTGAAAATATAAAAGGGTAGAAATCTTAGTTACTGAATTATGAACTTGTACCTAAAATTTGACATCAGTTTGAGGTCTAGACTAAGAGTTATGCTCATTAGCGTAATTAGAAGCTTTCTTAGTAATTAATTAGCATAATTAGCATATAGCCTATCTAAACCCAAATTTTATATCAAACTTTATACCCACTGATATATAATAATATTTTGGGATCTTTTGAGGTTTTTATTTGTTTTTAGGCTGAGCATAATTTAGAGTTTTAAGCTTAATTCGGCTAATGCCGGTTTTGCCCTTTGGGGCTATAAAATGAGTTTTATAAATCCTTTTGGCCTCAAACCTTTTTCTACTGATTTATTATGTTAAATATATTATTTTGAGCCTTCTGAAATTATAAAAACATCAGCTTTTCTTTTAAAACCCGGAATTGGCTCCAAATCACCTTTTTAGGCATTTTTACGACATAGTATGAGTCAAAACTAGTTTATATATATAAGAGTCGCTACCTACTGATATATTCAGTAAAATTTTATATTATAACAGTAAACTAAGGTTTTAAAACTCAGATTTCCAGGTTTGACCTTTTAGGCTTATGTGAGATTACCAAAATGCCCTTTCGGTGCATAAGATGGTTATAATTAATAAAATTCACATATATTTGATACTATACTATTATAACATAGTAAACTAAGTATATTTACTGATTTATTTAGATATGTAACTCAGGTTACTAGTTTAACTCTTTTATACCCTTTAAAATGACCAAAACGCCCTTATAAGGCATAATTTGAGTTTAAAATTATTTTTGGGCATAATTGGACATATCTTACTGATGTCACAACATATTTAGTGCATATAACCTTAGGAAACTTGTATATGATTTATATGGTTACCAGTTACGCATTTTCGCGTTCGGATCGGCTTATGTAACTAGTTTACGCATATTAGCCGAAACGGGTCAAACCATATCATCTTTTTCTCAAAATCCAGAATGTGTTTAGCTTACCCATACTAAACAAGTCTCCAAACTTGTTGGGTTTAAAATCACATTTCCTTCCCAGTTTTCGCCTTCCATGCGATTAAACCGTATTTATCCTTTGAAACTAACCGGTCTAAGCTTCGGCTAAATAAAAGACCCGTTAGGATTCTAATAGGTTATTATAAACCTTCGTTCCAGAATAGGAGATCCAGTAAAAGAAACTTGCACTTGCTTGTTGTGGTTTGTACTTGCTCAGGTAAATACTTTTAACTTATTTTCCCTTATACGGGCTTGGGGTACGGTATATAAAATACCGCTTGGTCGGGCAATTGATCCTAACTCATTAGTAGTTGGGTATTATCAATGTGACCCGTTTAAAAAAAAATTGGTTTTGTTTGTTTTACGCCTTTGGGAGTTTAATGACCATGTCCCGAATATCCTTGGCATCATTCATGAAATGGCCACGACCTTGACACGCGGGTGTAGGCGTACACCCGACAATGTGTCCATATTATTAAGGTATAACCGTTGGTTTCCCGCCGCGGATTTATACTATGTGGTGTGTCTATTAACCTTAAACCCGGCATGAACCGGGCGACTAAATGCATAACAAACATGTAATTCTTTTACAAGTTTAGATTTGATTAATTATCCCAAGTTATAAAAAGTTTTGTGCCATGTGCATTCAAATCAATTTTTAAAAGATTTTCAAAATGAGTCAGTTAAATTGTATTTACCAGTGTAAACTGACGTATTTTCCCCAAAAAGATTAAGTGCAGGTTCTACATGTAATAGGCTGGCCACTCCTTAGCATCGTTAGAGTCTCGCAAGCTTGGATGCCATTATTTGTTGAACAGTTTCTCCTTTTTATTTTGATCCGCCTGTGGATCTATTTCAGCTACATTGTGATACTTGGATATTACAGTTTGTTTGGTTGAAATAAATCTATCTTTTTGCTTCCGTTGTGCATTATAATTTGTGTTGTTTGACTATGATGATATCAATTACGTCACGATACTCCCCCACCGGGCCCACCGGTGACACGTTGAAATTAGGGGTGTGACAGGGACAGATAATGCTAAGCTGCTTAAAGCGAGTAGTTAAAGCAACGTTGTCTCCGTCCTTCTGCTTGATGTTCCAAAACTCGTCCTCCAGCTTTTGGCGTTCATGGGGAGGGCAGAATTCATCCATCATGATGGCCTTCAGCTCTTCCCAAGTCAGCTCATAAGCTGCATCATTCCCGCGTTTATTTCGTTCGGTCGTCCACCAATCTAGAGCTCGGGACTGGAAGACACCGGTCGCATTTAGGGTACGGAGATTTTCAGGACAGTCGCTTTGGCGCAGAGTGACTTCAACCGAATCAAACCATTGAAACATGGCTGTAGGGCCATCTTCTCCGGTAAACTCTTTTGGTCCGCATGCCTTGAACTGTTTAAAACTGAAAACGGTCTTGTTAGCATCTTTAGGAGCATCGGTTCGCGACTCCTTAGACGATTTGCTGACCTCGCTCACAGCTTTTGCCACTTGCTTGGCGATGATAGCAGCGAGACGCTTGTCTCTCTTTTCTTGGCGGGTAAGAGGGGTTCGGTGTCCAGATGACGACATGGTCTGCAACAGACATTGTTGTAGGTCTCAGACACAACAAATCGAATCTCACCTCACACGTCTACTACTTACTAAAGCTCAGGAACACGATAAGGCATGAATCACAAAAATACATAGGCACGAAACCACAGATTCACGTAATCACAAAAGCACAGAAGCACATAGAGCATAGAATCACAGAAGCACATAAGCACATAGGCATTTAATCACAGATGCAGTCAGAATACATAAACCTATCATTCAAATCTCGCGTGTCGTTCGTATGTTCGGTCACGATTAGCATATCGAGTAGCATCGTATAGTCGTATAGCGTGTCGAGTAGTATAGTATAATCGTGTATCATATCGAGTAGCATAATATTATCTAAAATTGCAGCGACTTGTTAGCGTCTTGAGATAGAATAGCAACGCGAGTCGTGTGTGTCGATCGAAGTGATATCAAAAATCGAATAATCCTCCAAAAATTCAAACACATAACAGGTAAGCACACATAAAGTACATAAAATCGACGAATCATCAGAGTCACTACTGCCGACTCAAAACACATAAAATCGAGAATTAGATCGTCTGCGGCTAATAGACATCGACTACCCAAAGCGATTCGACTATTCTCAATAGACTTGTCGTCACTTTTCGACTTTCAGGATCGTGTTTCTACCTCGATTCTTGGGCAGTCAACACGCATTCCCTAGGTCATGCTTGTGAGTTCAGGTCGTTGGAGTCCGTCGAGGCTTTGGTGAGAAAAATAAAATCCGGAACAAGTTGTCAAGGTTAGGGTTTCACCCCTAGCTTAGCAACTTCTTCCTTGTTTTAGTAAAATTGAGGAGATTATTCATCAAAATATGGATTTCACTCCTGATTTGGTATAATTCTCCTTGTTGGTTTTGAGAAATTAACGAAGAAATCGTTGATAAATTGATAAAATCAGCATTGACCAAGCAATTTAGTCGAGAGTTTGCGGTTTTCACACCTAATCCTGACTAAATCACTTGATTCTATTTGAAAATTCGAGTGCAGTGATAGTGATGAGTAGCAGGATATAGCACATAAGCTTGGTCTGTTGGTTCCTAACTATAGTCTAGGTCTCTAAGACAGCGACCCGGACTAGGTCGTGTCTAGCCTAATTCCCTATAGTTATGGCTCTGATACCAATCTGTCACACCCCAACCGATGGCGGAATCATCGGGGCATGGCACTGAGCGAAACAGATTGTCTAGAAGTTTCCACAACAACTATCAT
Source organism: Helianthus annuus (assembly GCF_002127325.2). Taxonomy (NCBI): domain Eukaryota; kingdom Viridiplantae; phylum Streptophyta; class Magnoliopsida; order Asterales; family Asteraceae; genus Helianthus; species Helianthus annuus. The sequence continues at coordinate 76,794,434 of NC_035449.2, forward strand.
TACTATTTAGTTTAATTAATACGTCCTATACCGTATCCCAAATAGTAAAACAAATTATTACAGATAGTAACTAGTCAAATGTTCTGTTCCGACAACTCAGATTCAAATATAAATATTGATCAAATGCTTCTAGAGACTCGATCTGCAAGATCTACAGACAACTATGCTCTAGACGCTTATTCTAAGCTCGCCTTCCTAGCAGATAAGCATCCTAATTTCATGTCACATACGTTAAAATAAAGTCAATACATAAAATGTAAAGGTGAGCATACAAGTTTGATAATAGCATATAGAGTTCGAAATAGTTTACGCATAACAAGCACGTACATAGAGGAAAACGAAGCATGTTAATTATCGACATGGATCTATCGATACCAATAACTGCGGGTTGACTGCCCGAGGCAGTTCGCAATACATGATTACCACCGTAATCCATGCAAGTAATTGTCCTTAACAACCCCCGTGTGAACGGGTGCTGAGTCCAAACTATAGTACTATGTCGTTAAGGCAGGTAGACAACATTCCACGTGTAAACATAACAACAAGCATTCATTTAGTCACGTAATACATGCAGAACGGTTAGCGTTTAAATAATTGAGTAGTGTGTTCGATTGTGATTTTAGATAAGTAACGTATGTAACACACAAAAGTGCTAAAGCAAAAAGGGTTCGAGTATACTCACAGCGATTGATTGATGGATTGAAGGGAGCGCTTGAGAGTAGGGTTAGCCTGATTAGTTCGATAGCATAACGATGAGTAACGCGTTAAATGGAAACAAGTGATGATGGGTCGAACAGCCTGGTCGATCGAACTGTAGGTTCGATCGAACGGGTTGTTCGTTCGGTTAGACAGTCCGTTCGGACAGCTTGTTCGATCGGCCAGTAGGCTCGATCGGTTGGACTGTTCGAGTGGATTGCTATTTCCTTTGAGTAGGATGTGTTTGTGTATGATGGCTTGTCCTTTTGAAGTTTTCGTTGTAGTATTTGAGAACACTGAAGTGTCCTTACCCTTCAGGTCGATCGATCGAACAGCCTGTTCGATCGGCCGGCTTAACCGATCGGTTAGATACTTCAGAATAGGTCCTCAGTGGGACATCACCTGATCGAACAGCATGTTCGATCGGGTGGCACTCCAATACGTCGAACGATTTGAAAAATCGATTAAGTGTTGAACCATAGTATCTCATGATCCGAATAGTAATTCAACCCAAACCGGAGTTCGATCGAACCGCACTTCGTTCAATACTAGGCTCCATGAAATTGTTAAAGTGTGGGGCCATGTGCTAGCCGATCGGCTGGCCTGGTCGATCGGCTGACATGTCCGATCGGTTGGGTTGTTCATTCGAACAGCCTATTCGATCGGTCAGCATTCGGACCTGGTCGGCCTGTTCGTCTAACACTTGGCTGTTCTGATTGTTTGACGTTATATCGAGGTATTTTTACAACGAGCTGAACCATGGCACCTTCGTTCTTACTTGTTTCCCCTGCTCGGACAGGAATCACCCTAGTCCGGCCGGTGAACGGTTCGGAACGGTAGTTTAACGCTTAACCCAAAATCGGTGAACCTCGTAGATAGAATCCGAATCTTGAACCACACAACCATTAGAATGATTAGTGAGTTGGCTCAAGCTCCGTTTCTACCGGTTTGAAGGCATTGAGTGTAAAAGAGTTGAAAGGAAGTTGGAAATCCTTCTTTCAATCCTTCACACCATGTAAATGTTCAGATCTGTGATAGATCTTAGTTTGTTTTTGTGGAAATCGGCTAGGTCCAAGTGATTCTTGGTGGATTGAGGCCAAAACATGAAGTTCTTGAAGAACACCATGATGACATCATCCTAGAATACTTAGATCTTGATGATTTCACGGTTAGAAATCCAGATTTGAAAGATAGAAGGGTGTAGGAGTGTGCATAGATCAAAAACGTAAGAGATTTAGGATGAAATCTTACCGGGATTGAGAGAAATCTGAGAAATAGTGAAGCACACGAGCTGGTCGGTCAGAGGGTTTCCAAAAGTGGAAAGGATGACAATGACAGGCCTATTTATTGGCTTCCAAAAGGGGAAAGAGCTGGCCGATCGGCCAGGCATCCCAATCGGGCAGCCTGTTCGATCGGACAGTCCGTCCGATCGGCTGGGCTGTTCGATCGGCTAGGAGCCTGATCGATCCACAGCCTGCTTTGAGTGTTCGGTGCGACGATTTCTAATATTTCGATTCCGATTGAAGACGATACGAATACGATAGAGTTTCCTATTCAAATTACTTTTAGTCCCAACCACTATATCTGCATACAAGCATCTATATTTCACACTATCCTTTCGCTACCATTCATCATAATTCGATTTCGATTGAGTTCGATTGAATTTTGAGTTTCGATTCGATTGATCACCACACATAACATAAAGTAAGCACGCACAGGTAACACGTAAGGCACACACACACGTAATATAACACCAAATTCGCATAGTTGAGTTTCGAGTTCGATTGATGATTCGATTAGCTTGATTATTGATTGATTGACTTTATCGCATTGTTACTTCCTACAATTCACAGTCGTAAAGCGTTTCGCGTCGATTAACATTCGATTACTTCGATTCTTTGATTAATAACACTTACTCCACATAATACAACTAATAACACACAAATTAGACTAGTTACAGTCAAAGAAGTCAAACTTGACTTTGACTTTGACTTTGACATTCGGTAACACGGGGTGTTACATGAACGTCGGTCATCAGATTATCAAACTGAGCCTTCGTCCACTTCAGCACCGGTAAGCCTCCTCCGGGGACGCCACCACCTTCCACCTCCTCAGCCGCCGCCGGCGACTGAGGGTCAGGGTTTTCACCCTCGGCAGCATGAGGATTCGATGGTTCAGCCATCAGAATGTAGAAGAAAGCAAATGTAGAACGAGTTCAAAAAAACTCAGAAACCTCACCAAAAATTCAAACAAATGATCGGAGAAGACGAAGGAATCTCTCTTTCTCTCACTGGAATTTTTTGAAATTTTGAACGAGTGAGGGGAAACCCCAAGCGGTTTCCCCTTTTATACTCATCGCAATATCGTGGGTAAAAGGAACGAACCATGCGGCAACACGTCTACAGCGACGGTTCCGCTGACGGTTACCACGCGCGAGTAGCCGCGCACGCGCCTGACAAAAGAGACTTTTACACTCCTGCTACAGTGCAGTTATTACCTCGGGCAGTGCAAACGTCCTTTCGTTTCAGCACATGTCAGGCAAATCCCACCAGCTTCCACCAACTCACACGTGTGTTCTGCCATGTATGCAACAAAAAAGCGACAACAATATCAAAAATGAAGCGGCATGTGGTTTCTCTGGTATACCGCACCATAACCCATATCACATGTCGTTTTTTACATACCCCTCAAAAAAGGCAAAAATATATATCTCTACATTATGTAAAGGGGTATAACTAACATCCTCATATACCCACGAGCACACGTGGAATATGCGAAGATGACACACACGAGCCCGCACAGGTGTGTCAGATACTCAGAACCAGCGTTGTTCTTTGGACTGCGAAAACTGCTTCTCAGGATGAGGCCAACCGCAATCCCTTAAAGCTTCTTCAAGCTCCAAATCCCTCGTGTCTGGTTCACAACCACAGAGGGGAAGTAAACAGCTTCTCATTAGGGAAAAGGATAAGTATGATGAGCGACCGCGCATCAGCAACCCTGACTCCTGATCCTTCAAGAGCCGCATCCAAGCATAAAACTCTTTTAAAGCGAGTCTTCTGTTACAAGCCGCAGACACTCATGAGTCACTGCGGTTACACATAAAGCTCCGCGGTCGGTAGCTACGGAAGAGCCATGACTAAGTCATCATGAAGATGAACGAAGCTAATTCAAGGAAAACTGCTTCCCATCTAAGCGTGAAGGAAAGTGGCTCCAGAACGAGTGCAGATAAGTTTCACCCAGATTCCCAATCATCTAAGGTGATCTCCTTGAGCAACAAGCCAAGGAACAGTGGTAACAAGTCTGCTTATGACTTTGTTTGCCCACCTATGCGCCGCATAGAATAAACAATGGCGGGCGCAACCCTGCCTATGACCATGTTTATTTGCCCATAGTACAGATTCACATTGTTCGACCAAACACGGCCAACAATGACGCAAGTAGCCCACGTTGTTCGACCAAACATGGCCAATAATGTCATGGAACGAGGTAACCGCAAAGGACGTGCAGTTACTAGATAGCTAAACTGGAGAACACGAACACCCCACAAAATAGGTATCCGTGTTTCATGTCCAGTTGATAAACATAACGCGAGAGCAAGGCACTTACAACATTGCATCAGCTACTGCAGAGGTTACAACTAGAGTTGCAGACGCGGACATCTTCCGTCACCGCCTCAAACGTTGGTTCGAACCCTGCTGACATCTTCAGTCACGATCTCAGAGGTTGGTTCGACACACCAACAGGTGGCACCCAACCCTGATGACATCAGAAAAAGGTAGACCATACTACCGGATCAAAATCCTCGGCAGAGAATTTCGCATCAGACGGAGCTTGCTCACCGGTATGGAAGAGACGTCACATGACTCTACCAGATCCCCAACTTGATTTACAAAAAGCAGGAGCGATCTATATGGCCTAGAATCTTCTCCAGACTCCAAACTACATTCTAGACACCATAGTCCAATATTCCTCCCACATGCAACTTGCATGAGGAACCAACACTAGACTGGGGGGACTTAAAGGGGTATGGTCCCAGATCTCGCACCAGCATGGCTGCAAGTGACCATTACCCTTATCAAAAAACCCCCACCAGCAAGAACTTATCTGTGTCCGTGCGGGCACGCATAGACACAGTGTTCGAATCTAATCGGTCAAGGGATAAGAAGAAGACTTACCTTGTGTATGAAAACGGGTGTACATAGCGATGCGGTTGGCACCGCATCCTATGAACATTTTCGTCAAGACAAGGGGTCTGGGCAACAGCAACAGTCACCACAGGTGGCGATGCGGCACGACACCGCATCCCGCATATGCCTTGGTCAGAACGAGAACGCGGGAACATCAGCAGTTACCGCAGACAGTTATGCGGCCCGGCACCGCATCCTGCCCATAAGGCAAGTGGGACTGACACCACAGAGCAAGTGGCACCAATGACAGTCGCCTGTCAATCCATACGTAAGCAACAGACTGACACTGCAATAGGACGTGGCTTCACCTCCACAATCGACAAGCCTGACACACCTGCATAAGGGCGGCACGTCGTCAGTTTGTCCCCTCCTTCACTTCTTGGCTATAAATACCCCTCCCAAACTAGGTTTGAGGTATCTCTTCACAACTCTCTCACTACTACTACGATCACACTTTGCTTCACAAGCAAATTACTGATTCTCACGCCGGAGAGTGGTAACAAGGAGCACCCCCGACCCCATCCTCCTTGTTACGAGTCACAGTTTGTTTCCTTGTGCAAGTGATCAACCAGCGGACGATCCAGCCAGCGATCCTCAGAAAGAAGGGATTAACCCTACTTAATGAGACCAGTGAGTTAACCACCTTGGTGAACCATTGTTTCATCACCAGGATTTTACACCTTCCATGGTTGGAATGTCATTTCCAAATAGTAGAATGTCATCGACATACAATACTAAGAAAGTGACGGTCCTCCCACTAGCTTTCTTATACACACAAGCTTCATCGCCATTCTTGATCAACCCAAAATTCCTAATTTCTTCATCAAAACGGTGATTCCAACTTCTCGATGCTTGTTTCAATCCATAGATTGATTTCTTTAACTTGCATATATTGTTAGGATGTTTTAGATCGACAAAACCTTCAGGCTGAACCATATAGACATCTTCATCAAGATATCCATTGAGGAAAGCCGTTTTGACATCCATTTGCCAGATCCTGTGTTGGGATTGAACCTTGCCAAAGTAACAGATAATGAAAGCCAAAAGTGGATCAGAGCAGTGGATCCAGAATAAGCAGATGTTTGGTTGCAAGTCTCTCCCCTTGAAAGTGGTTTCAACATCTGCTGACCTCCTATCTGCTGATCATGCAAACTGCTGACCTACAACTGATGATCAAGTCAAAGTCTGATTAATGAACTAAAGCTCTGCTGCTCAATCTACTGCCTTGTTTCAAGCACTGCTGATCATGACAAGTACTGCTGGGTTCACAGCAGTGGAAGGATGCAGCAACAGTTTATGTTTGTTTTATGTATTGAAATGTAATATCAGTAGTTAGCATAGCAGTGTTTGTATAGATCAGAGGTTAGAGTTTGTTAGGAGGTTAGATGTCACTTTCATGGTGACGTCAGCTTAGATGCTCAGTGGTTTGCAAGTGCCTATAAATAGAACAGTACTCTGTACTGTTCTATTTAGCTCTTTTCACCATCTTCTTCCTGTACGAACAAACACTGAGCTCGGACTGAGGGGGAGTTTGCGAATCATACATGCATTGTAATCAGAGTTTAAAAATAAATTTAATCATTTGATTCTGTGTTGAAAATGTATGATTGAAAGCATTTCTTCTGTTTGATTATGAAAAGTTTGCATCCATTTAAATTCCGCTGCACTACTATTTCATTTGTTCATCTAAATTCAAACACAAATCACAATCAATCCAAACTCAGATCCTAACAATTGGTATCAGAGCTTGGACAGTCAAATTTGATTTAACAATCATTTTGACGTAAATAGTTCAGCTCGAAATTGTTGATATTGATAGTTTGTTCGTTGTGTTGAAAAACAGAGTAAGGTTTAATCACCGATAAAGTTGATTAATCGGTACTTGTAAAACAACCAGGATGTCGTCACAGTCTCAAGATGATAAGAATAACATTGGCTCGCTTTTTAAACCTCCTATGCTTAAAAGAAATGAATACAACATCTGGGAGAGAAGGACGTGTCACATCCTTGCTCAACAGAACACTGGATATTGGAGGTCTGTTGTTTTCGGTCCTCATGTTCCTATGGTGCCAAGTGCTGAGGACACCAAAAAGTTCGTTCCTAAACCAACTGAAAATTATACTGAATCTGACTTTCAGAAGTTCGAACTGGATGCCAAAGCATTTAGCATCATAGCCTCTGCATTGCCCAATGAAATCTATGCTGGGCTGTTACACTGTAACAGTGCCAAGAAATTATGGGATGCATTGAAGGAACAATTTGGGGGGACAGAAGAGGTTATCGAAAACAACAGGGAAATTCTGAATCAGCAGTATGAAACATTTTGTCACATCAAAGGGGAATCACTAACCCAACAATTTGAACGTTTCAGTTGTCTCATCAGTGAACTAAGGCTTGTTAAGGTTACATTTCCAAATGCAACCCAAAATAGCAGGTTCCTTAAATCACTGCAAGAAAAATGGGACACAATTGCTTTTGTCACCAGAAATTCAGCTGAGCTCAAAGATCTGACCCTGACCCAACTCCATGGTAGACTCCTGACCTATGAAAGGGAGTTAAACCAGAAAAGGAAGTTGCAAGAGTCTGGTAAAATTGTTGATGACTATTCATTTGGCAGCACAGCTCTGTTTGGTCAGGAAGAATCTGGTAGCAGCAGTAAGGATCAGAGTTATGATCACTTTATTGACATAACTGCTGGGGGTAATTTTAACAACTTTGATTCTCACTCTGCAAATTATGCTTTCACTGCAAATACTGAAAACCAGATGTCAGACAATTTGTGCTTTGAGCTGAACGATTTGCAACATTTTGATCCCACTGACTTAGAAGAGATGGACATCTTGCATCAATTGGCTTTGCTTAGTGTTAGAACAAGCAAATTCTACAAAAGAACAGGGAGAAAATTCCCAGGACTTCATGGGAATTTAAGGGTGGGGTTGGATAAATCAAAAATCAAGTGTTTCAAATGTAATAGGCTAGGTCATTTTGCTAGGGAATGTAGGAGTCAAACCACTGGTCCCATAATCACTCACCCTGGCTCAAACCCTAGACCACAACAACAAAACACTGTGCACTATACCCAATATGCCTCTGCAGCACATGTTAACACTGCTCATTATGCTGCTACCCCTGTGCCTGTGCATTATGTTCAAACCACTGTTCCACAAATTCAGTATGTTCAAGCCCCTGTTCCTCAGGCACAAGTGCAACCTGCTGCACCTCAACAAGCTGCTCAAACAGTGACACAACCAGATCAGCAAAGCTTTTTCACACAAGGCTTTGTTGATTAGAGCAGCATGCCTGATGAACTTGGTGATGAAAATTTTGCACTCTATGCTTCTAATGATACTTTCGATGATGAATTTTGTTTGATAGCTTTAGATTCAATACCAGAAGGGGTTGAAACTGAAGGTGAACAGCTAAGTGCTAAAACAGTGGATAAAGTTGCTGAAGCAGTGGTTACTACAGTTGCTGGTGAACTACTGCTGGGAGAAAATTCAGAAACCCTGCTTGAACCACTGTCTGACCCCTGGTCCAAAGAAGACAAAAACGAAGAAGAAAAGAAGAAAGCTAGTGAGGAAGAAGTTAGAGCTGATGAAGAAGGTGATAATCAATGTGACTGTGCCATGATGGCTGCTGCTAAGGTATCACCTCAAGTTCTTGAAAAACTGTGTTCAGACAAATGTATTATTGCATTTGCTAACATTAAAGAGGTAAATGAAAACCTTAGGAATAAAGTCCTATCTGATGAAGTCAAATTTGAAAAGTCATTAAAAGAACTTAGAAACAAATTGACTGAAAAGGATAAAGAGATCAGTAGTTTAAAAGAAGAGCAGAGCATAACCAAAACTCAACTCCAAACTATGGTAGAAAAATACCAAGTTTGCAAAAAGGAGTTGGAGTCTACCCAGATCACCTGTGAAAGATGGGTGGAGTCTTGTAAAGGGTATGAGGTTATGCTTGCAAAACAGCTTGAAAGCAATGTTAAATTTGGTATTGGACATAGAAAATATGATGATCTTGAAAACACTGCTGGAAAACAAGCTGGTTCAACTGAGATAATTCCAACCAACAAAAATGGCCAAGAGGTTAAAATAACCGACAAACTTGGTAACAAAATTACTCTGGAAAGATCTGTGGGATCCTCAACTTTTGAGGAAATTGAGAAATACCAATTTAAACCCACATGGTCTGATGAGTGTGATATCCTGGAAAATTTCAAACCAATGGATTTCACAACCACTGATGGTGTAAAAGCTCCAAAAGCAAGAATCATCCCTATCAAAGATATCCCAACAGAGGTTCAAAACTCTGTTGCAAAGGAATCTGAGAAAAGGAAGAAAAGAGAAAAGATTAAAAACCTGTTTTGCGATTTTTGTGAAAAGAAGAATCATCTAACAAAAGATTGTTTTCATCTAAAAGCACATGATCTAAACAAAACAAACGTCATTATTCCTGTTGTAAGTTGCACCATCTATGGTAAAAATAATCACAAAACTAAGGAATGTGTGTATCTCAAAAACTTTGATGAGAAGAAGAAAGAATACACTACAAAAACATCCTTAAGTTCATCAGCATCATCTGTTAAATTCACCAAGAAACAACCACTATTTGTCCATGTCCAAACTGCTGTCACAAAACAGCTAAACCAAATATATGTTCAAAGGGATGTACAAGTGACTGATGCACCTCCATCCAATCATTTCAGAAAAGGCAAGGATAAAGCATCATACCAAAGATTCCACACGTTTATGAGGCTTACAAAAAGCCCTCTAAACCAAGAGTGAACAAGCATCCTTTTGGTTATCAACAGATGATGGGTCAAGACCCCCAACAGTCGTTAGAGAAAAACATTCTCAAAAATGTCCAAACCCTGTGCTAACCACTGTCCATACATCTGCATCCATCCCAGACACTGTTGAGACCCCATCCAAAGCCCTGTTGGCTTTGGAGACCTTTATGAACTAATCCTTTTACTTCATGTGCAGGGAGCTTCTGCATGCTTAGATAGTCTTTGGTATGTAGATAGGGGAGGCTCTAGGCACATGACAGGATGTAAAGCCCTTCTTCAAGATTTCAAAATTCATGGAGGGGGTGATATATCCTTTGGTAATAATAGTAAAGGAAAGGTTCTGGGGTCTGGTACAGTAAAGTCGGGAAATGTAAAATTTGAAAATGTCAATCTTATTGACAATCTAAAATTCAACCTCCTGCGTGTATCTCAAATGAGTGATAAAGGGTTTGGCTCATTCTTCACAAAGGATTGTTGTAGGATTGTTGGACCAGAAATGGTTAGTAAGATTGAAGCAATAATCAAGAAAGGCACAACAAAACTTGTTGCTCAAAGAAGTGGCAATGTTTATGTTGTTGACATGTCAAGAGAGTGTCCCAGAGCTGATGCCTGTCTGTTCTCAGCTGCCTCTAACAAAGAGACAGAGCTATGGCACAAAAGACTGGGACACACAAATCTCAAAACAATCAATGAAATTTCAAAAAATGGCTTAGTGAGAGGCTTACCACAAAAAATGTTTTCATGTCCTGAACACTGTGTTTCCTGTTTAAAAGTAAAACAGCATAAAAGCTCTTTTAAGTCCATTGAAGAGTCCAAAACAACCCAGTGTTTGCAAATGCTGCACATGGATTTGTTTGGCCCAGTGCAAGTCATGAGTCTCAAAAAGAAGAGATATTGCTTGGTTATTGTTGAGACTTCTCTAGGTTTACATGGACCTTCTTTTTACACTCAAAAGATGAGACTGCATGGATTTTGCAAGACTTTGTGACACAGGTTGAAAAGCAATTTGACCTTCCAGTAAAAGTCTTCAGGAGTGACAATGGCACATAATTCAAAAATAAGGAGTTGGATGCCTTCTGTGTGAAGAAAGGGATTGTAAGGCAGTACAGCATCCCTAGAACACCAGAGCAAAATGGGGTTGTTGAAAGAAAGAACAGAACATTGATGAGGCTGCCAGAACCATGCTTGCAGATTCAGGTTTGCCATTAACTTTTTGGGCAGAGGCAGTAAACACTGTTTGCTATGTCCAAAACAAAGTTTTGATCAACCCTAGGCACAAAAAGACTGCTTATGAAATTCTGTATAAAATAAAGCCATTAATCTCATATTTCAAAGTTTTTTGGTTGCCCATGTTTCATTCTAAACTTAAAAGATTCTATCTCAAAGTTTGCAGCCAAAATTGATATGGGATACCACATGGGATACTCAACCACTACTAAGGCCTACAAAGTGTTTAATACACGGACCAAAGCAGTGGAAGAGACTTTGAATGTAAAGTTCAATGAACTTTCATCAATAAAAATCCCTGCAAATCCTGCAGAATTGTTTGATCTTGAAAAATTCACTTTTGAAAATACTGTTGTCAAGACTAACAGTGCAGGTCCATCAGAAGATTCCTCACCAGACTATGGATATGAGATCATCATTCCTCAAAAGTCTGCTTCAATAGGGAGAGCATCAGTTGTTCAAAACAGTTGTCAAAGCTCAACCACTGCTACCTCAACAGTTGTTGACCAAAGTAGCCCTTTAACTACTGCTTCCACCTCATCAAACACTGCTGACAAAAGTCCTCAAACAGTGGATCAAAGTCAGCAGGTGTCCACACTTTTACCCCCTATGCCACCACCTTTTGAAGCCACTGCTGGGTCATCAAAGTCACCAGCAGTGGTTAGCTTAGATGATACACATCTGCAGCCCTCACCACTCAATGCCATTGTTCCATACCAAGGAGAGCTTATCTTCTTGAAATCTCATCCACCAGATCAAATCATTGGCAACATAAATGAAGGGGTGCTCACAAGAAAGCAGTCCCAAAACATTTGTCTTTTTGCAGGTTTTCTATCACTCCATCAGCCAGTCAAGTACCAAGAGGCACTGAAAGACAACAGCTGGGTAGAAGCAATGCAAGAGGAGCTCCAACAGTTTAGAAGACAACAAGTATGGGAGCTTGTTCCATTGCCAGAGGGTGTGAGTCCTATTGGCACAAAATGGGTCTTCAAAAATAAAACTGATGAAAGGGGTATTGTTGTCAGGAATAAAGCCAGGCTTGTGGTTCAAGGTTTCAGACAAGAAGAGGGCATTGACTCTGATGAAACATTTGCCCCTGTAGCAAGACTTGAAGCTATCAGACTCTTTCTAGCCTTTGCTGTCAACCACAACATCAAGGTGTATCAAATGGATATCAAATGTGCATTCCTCTATGGTAAGATTCAAGAGGAGGTTTATGTTTGTCAACCTCCAGGTTTTGAGGATCCATTTAAACCAGATCATGTCTATAAGCTAAATAAAGCTTTGTATGGCTTGAAACAAGCACCAAGGGCCTGGTATGAAACTCTGTCCACCTTTTTACTTTCCATTGGTTTCACCAGAGGCAGGATTGATAAAACACTGTTTTTAAAATGGAGAGGGAAGGATTTGATGATTGTCCAGATTTATGTGGATGACATCATTTTTGGAAGCACATGTAATAAAATGTGTGAAGAGTTCAGGTAACTCATGACAGCTGAGTTTGAAATGAGTGCAATGGGTGAACTCCAGTGCTTTCTTGGTCTCCAAGTAAGGCAGCTGCAAAATGGTACTTTCATCCATCAAGGCAAATATGCCAAAGAACTTTTAAAGAAATTTGATATGGATGATTATAAGCCATGTAGTACACCCATTACAACCAATAAATTGGTCATGTCTGAAGAAAAGGATGATTTGGTTGATCAGACCTTATATAGAAGCATGATTGGGTCCTTATTGTACCTAACTGCATCTAGACCAGACATCATGTTTGCAACATGTGTCCGTGCAAGATCCCAATCAGCCCCAAGAAAGTCAAACCTTATTGCTGTAAAAAGGATATTCAGATACCTCAAAGGTGCTCCCACACTTGGAATCTGGTATCCAGCTTATGGTAAAATTAAGCTTTCAGGTTTCTCAGATAGTGACTTTGCTGGATGTGATAAAACAAGGAAGTCTACTTCAGGAGGGTGCCAATTCCTAGGCAATTGCTTAGTGTCCTGGCAAAGCAAAAAGCAAGCAGTTGTTTCCACATCCACTGCTGAGGCAGAATATATAGCTGCTGCAAGCTGTACAACCCAACTGCTCTGGCTTCAAAATCAGTTACTGGATTTTGGTATCACTGCCTTGAAAACACCACTTATGTTGGACAGCCATGCAGCAGAAAATATCATCAAAAATCCAGTTTCCCATTCAACCACCAAACACATCGACATCAGACATCACTTTGTGAGGGATTGCTATGAAAAAAGGTTTGATTTCTCTGCATCATGTTCCAACTAAGGATCAGCTGGCAGATGTGCTAACCAAAGCATTAGACACATCCACCTTTGAAAGCTTGATCTCTAGGATTGGCATGCTAAGCATGGAATAACAGGCAAAATCCTGTTTTTCTATGAATAAAAGCATTAAAATGTTTTCAGAAAATCAAAAATCCATCCTTAAAAATAGCTAACAATGAACTTTTCATTAAAATCCTAAAAGTCTGCCATAACCACTGATGGGTTCAAAAGTCTGTTCTACCTCAAAAGTCTGTCCACTGCTGAAAGTCATCCCCTGTTCTCATTTTCCTTTGATAAACACTGATGTTCAAAATCAGTGTTGTATCCACTGCTGAGCTATCTACTGATAGTTCAAAGCATCCACTGTTCTCCATTACCATTACAACTACTGTCTTCACCAGTTGTTTTCACAAAATGTACTGTTCAAAAGTATTGTCCTTCATTTCACCAGGGGATGGCATGCGGACAGTACATAGTGGTCAGACCTTTTGTAACTGCTGCCACGTCAGCATACACTTTTCCTCTATAAAACCCTTTTTCAAAGCCCAAACCGGGTTTCACTGTCGAATTGAATTCTTAAAAATTCTCTTCTCAAAGCAGTTTCCAATCCATTCCATCAAATTTCTTCACAAAATCATTTTCGATCCTCATCTTCAAAATGACAAAATCGAAATCATCCGCAAAATCTTCCAAAGGGCCTCTCAAAAGGCTATCTCCACAGAAATCCCACATAAACCGTCTCATAATCTACTCGGTCTTCTCACAAAACCCAGTAACATCGATACATTTGATTCCATCCTCGATATGATCAACTCATCAAAGTACAAAACTTTGTTAACCGTTGATGCACCCAATTACCTGCAAACTCAGAGAGAGTTTTGGAAAAATTAAACCCTTGAAAAACAAGGTGAAAATGTCATAGCCATTAACTCTACTCTGCAGAAAAAAGGCAGTTCAAATAACACCGCAATCCATATCTGAGGTCTTTCAGCTCGCTGATCAGGAGTAAAGATTCTTTCCCTAAAAACGAGTTAAAAATTGACTTCATTGAGAGAGGATATGCAGACACAATGATGAAGAGGGATACCTTACAAAAAGGTTTCTTCCCCCCTGCAACAAGATTTTTATTCCATACCCTTCTCATGTGTGTTTCAAATAAAACCACCTCTTTTAATGAAATACCAATGAAAATTCAAAACTTGGGATATGATATTTTACAAGAAGAAAATTTTAACTATTCCAAGGTAATTTTCAATGATTTGGTTCAAAATGTTGAAACAAAATCATTCTTACTGTTTCCAAGATTTTTAAGTTATTATTTTGAGAAAAAATTCAGTAAGGATGATATTGCGGTAATAAATCAAGGTGACTCTTTTCAGATAAACAGCTTAACTGCTGAAACATTTACAAGAATGTCAACACCTTACAAAACACAAGTAGAGGTGCCTGAGCAGACTTTAGCAGCAAACACTGCTCCTCAGGCATCTGCTGCTGAGCCCACTGCTCAAGGTGATCAAGGTAGCAAAACAACTACCTTGAAACCCACACCTACAATCACCAAAAAGCCAAAGAAAAATCAAAAACCCTCAAAACCTACCAAAAAGGCATCTCTGGAGGATGAGATACCAGAGCAACTGCCTGTGACAACACAAATGTCACAACTAACCATTGTTGCTTCTTCCTCATAGCAGTTGGTAAAAATATCTCAAACCATATCTGAAACTCCTCCTGTCTCTTCACAAAAAGAACAGGTTGTACAAATAGGGTCACCACATCATGATGCTCTGGAAGCACTCGTTTCCATCATCCACAGCCCAATGCCCCGGGCAATTCCGCTTTCTAAACCTACCTTCACATCCCCAATTCCACCTAATACCAAACTACTGTGGGATGCAATTGATCTGAACCTGGCACAAACCAGTCCTTCTCAATCACCTGTCCATGAGAATATACCTCAACAACAGACTGGGCCTAATGTATCAATCTTTTCTAACCCACCAACACAACCTGAGGAGGTTACACCCCTTGAGTTACAAGTAACTCTTGGTGGTAATCCAAGTGAAGCAGCCACTACAAGTGTTGAACCTACAGGTTTACACTTGGACAGTGGTTACATCAATAAGACTTCCTTGGAGGCAATTCCTTCCATAACACCTCTGTTATCTGCTAGTGAGTTTGTATTAACCACTGGTTCCATCAAAAGATTATCAAGTGTTGAAGGAAGAAGACCCCAGTACCAAGAAAAAGGGGCATCAGTTGTTGATGTTTGGAGTACACTCCCTTCCTCAACATCTGATAAAACCACTGCTAGTGGGAAATCAGATGATCCCATTAAATTGGGTGATGGTTTAAAATACCGGGAATTGACGGAAAGAGTTGAAAAACTGGATACATCTGTTGTAGAAATCAAAGAAATGCTGCAACAGTTGTTAACAGTTCAAATGGTACCATCTACTGCTGTTCCACCTCAAACACTTGCTCCACCATCAGAAGATGTTACAAATGAGCTCTGGAATCTTTTTCAACCATTTCTCCACCAACAACAACAGATGGCTGAGCAGCAGCATGAAAAACATGTTCAAGAGCTCAGAGAAGCAATGGAGTCCAGTTTCAAAACCACACAAGCAGACATTAAGGCTCTGAAAACGCATCTGTTGGCAACCACTGGCACTGCTCCTCCAACAGTTTTGTTCATCGATGAAATCCCCCTCAGATAATGCCAAAAAGGGGGAGAAAATGAAGGAGTGGATAAAGTAAGGGATTGATAATGGGGTGTATCTTGAACCAGAAAAGGATGCAATGCTTAGAAAAATTCCCTTGCCAGATGGTAGCAAGAAGGTTGATGTTACCCAGAATGCACTTGATGATGGTGTCATAAGTGTAAAAAGGGATAGAGCGGCAAAGGATTTATCAAGGTGGAATGAGGAGAAGAGAGCTTTCATGGAGCTGAATGAGCAGGGTTGTTCTGGTGAAAAGGATGATCAAAATCCTGTTCCAAAAAGAAATCTTACTAGAAAAGTAAGGAAACCCAAATCCACACCATCCAGCTTTCCTAAGCATACTTCAAAACCACCATCCAAAAGCCACCAACATCTAACCTCCACCCAAACAGCTGTTGCAACTTCAGTTGTACCAACATCTGCTGATACTTCAGTTGTTACAACAACTGCTCTTACTACAACACACACCACTTCAACACACACCACTACCACTGCCCTATCAACATCAAAAACAACATCTCCACCATCATTTCCTGCCATAAAGCAGAAGACAGTAGATGTTAAAACATCTGTTGTAATGGCAACAGTGGTTGAAACACCAGTTGTTATAACAACTGTTAGTCAGCCACAAACCACTGCCACTCAAACCACCTCCACTGTTCCACCCAAAACATCATCTGCCTCTCCTAAAATAAAAAGGAGAAGGATTATCATATCAGATGATGATTCTCCATCACCACCACCAACAGCTTCAAAATCCCAAGCACTTGTCACAATTCCAAAACCCATTCCTCTCTCTTCAGCTCAAATCCAAAATCCATTACCTCCTGCAGGTGTTATATTCCCTTTGGAACTCATAGCAGTTAGGGAAGAGATCAAATATTTCTATTATGAGGATGACCCTGCCAAAAGGAGTTTGCCATCGATTGAAGGATATCCCAGGCCAAATAATATTGAAAAATATTTGAAAATCAAAGCCAAGCAGGCAGAGGATATCTCAATCAAAAATAAACATGGGAAATCTGATAGAGAATTTCAACAAAACTATCAGTTTCTACTCACACAGGTCAGATCTATGGAGCAGTTTGCCAAAAATGTATGTCAGCAAATTTCTGAAAGGGCAGATGAGTCCTTGAGAAAAGACTACATTGAAAACATCATGACCTACAAGAAATACAAGGGGGAGAAACACATGTACAAAAACTGGACCATTCCTGAGCTTGAAAAGAAGTAGCCAGGATTCATGAAATGATAAAAAAATAAGGTCAAGCAGTCTCCCCCTGAAAAATTCAAACAATTTGAAGCTGACAAGGCCTTAGAGTTGAAGAGAATGAAAGAGGAGCTGGTAACAGCCAATTATGGGTCTAAGAATTCTGTGTCAAAGTGGGGAGAAGCTAGGGTCAGGGCCACCTATAAAAGGTTGGAGGAGCTCAGGAAGAAAGATCCAACAACTCCACAAAAACCTGACTACTCCAAAGCAGAGGTTTTAAAAAGACCACCAAAGCTGCAAGCCAAAAGAACCACTGCTCTTGCTGGTGCTGCCATCTACAAAAGAAGGAGTCAAAACCAGTTGGGTGCTGAAACAGTTCAAGATCTAATTGCTAGTAATGACCTTGTAAAAGAGGGAATTATGTTAATGATGAAAGAAGAATCTGAACTGGAACAATCTGCAAGTACTGCTCAGCCAGGTATGAATAGGCCAGCATCAGCAAACTCCTCATCAAATAAAAATCTCCCAAGAAACCTATCAGGCTCAAAAGTACTAAAGTGGAAAACTGATAAACAGACCCACGTATTGACTGTGTTCAGGTCTGATGGCGAAGTGAAGAAACTAACAAGGGAACAAGCTCTTGGCCTGCGTCTTGAAGATTTGCAGGATCTCCTTGATCTTCCACTTAGCAGGGATGATGATGATACAGATGCCTTAACTTTTGAATTGCAATTCAAAGGGCAAATAAGGGAACTGTTGATGAGGCAATAAAGATCTACAATAATGAAGAGTTTTGGCATTATCTGTTCCAGGGGGAGATTGTTGAGATTGAACCTTGCCAAAGGAACAGATAATGAAAGCCAAAACTGGATCAGAGCAGTGGATCTAGAATAAGCAGATGTTTGGTTGCAAGTCTCTCCCCTTGAAAGTGGTTTCAACATCTGCTGACCTCCTATCTGCTGATCATGCAAACTGCTGACCTACAACTGATGATCAAGTCAAAGTCTGATTAATGAACTAAAGCTCTGCTGCTCAATCTACTGCCTTGTTTCAAGCACTACTGATCATGCCAAGTACTGCTGGGTTCACAGCAGTGGAAGGATGCAGCAGCAGTTTATGTTTGTTTTATGTATTGAAATGTAATATCAGTAGTTAGCATAGCAGTGTTTGTATAGATCAGAGGTTAGAGTTTGTTAGGAGGTTAGATGTCACTTTCATGGTGACGTCAGCTTAGATGCTCAGTGGTTTGCAAGTGCCTATAAATAGAACAGTACTCTGTATTGTTCTGTTTAGCTCTTTTCACCATCTTCTTCCTGCACGAACAAACACTAAGCTCGGGCTGAGGGGGAGTTTGCGAATCATACATGCATTGTAATCAGAGTTTAAAAATAAATTTAATCATTTGATTCTGTGTTGAAAATGTATGATTGAAAGCATTTCTTCTGTTTGATTGTGAAAAGTTTGCTTCCATTTAAATTCCGCTGCACTACTCTTTCATTTGTTCATCTAAATTCAAACACAAATCACAATCAATCCAAACTCAGATCCTAACATCCCGTAGTCATAACATGCAGCTATGGCAAATAATATCCTAATCGACTTTAGCAACGCCACGGGCGAGAAGGTATCATCATAATCAACCCCTGGAGTTTGAGTGAAACCTTTTGCTACAAGTCCCGCTTTATAAGTATCCAAGTTACCATGCATATTCGTTTTCTTCTTGAAAACCCACTTACTTCCAACTACTTTGGAGTTAAGAGGTGGCACAACCAATTCCCAAACTTGGTTGTCATACATGGATTGCATCTCTACGTTCATAGCCTCAAGCCATCTGTCGCAATCGGACTTCAACATTGCATCATGGTATGTGGTTGGTTCATCTGAATCTACCACGTAGCATCCATCCATGAAAAATCCATATCTTTCAGGTGGATTACTAATTCTACTAGATCTGCGAACGTTTTGTGTATGTTGATCAACCATTTGATCATCTTCAACAACCTCTTGTTGAGTGCTAGTATCAACCAAACGTGTATCAGCTTGTGGTTCTTGATCCTCATCAAGTTCCACTGTTCTACTAGTTCCTTCCATAAGGAACTTATCTTCCAAGAACTTAGCCTTTCGAGCAACAAATACCTTTTGCTATGTTGGGTCGTAGAAATAATATCCTATATCATCTTTAGGATATCCTACGAAGATACACTTAGTGGATCGTACTTCCAACTTGTTTGGGGTGTATTGCTTCATATAAGCATCACAACCCGATACCTTCAAATATGATAATGATGGAACCGTTCCATGCCATATTTCAAAAGGTGTCTTATCCACTTTCTTGGTTGGGGCCATATTTAATATACGAGCCGCAGAGAGCAAAGCGTAACCCCAAAATGGTAGAGGCAATGTGCTTCTAGCCATCATAGATCGAACCATATATAATAGAGTTCGATTCCTCTTCTCAGACACACCATTATGTTGTGGTGTTCTAGGTGAAGTAAGTTGTGAGATGATCCCACAACTCCTAAGATGATCTTGAAAGGCATCACTAAGGTATTCACCTCCTCTATCGGAACGAAGAACTTTTACTGTCTTGGTGAGTTTATTCTCTACTTCGTTTTGAAAGATTTTGAACGTTTCAAAAACTTCATCTTTGTGTCTTAGCAAGTACACATAACCATAATGCCAATAGTCATCGGTAAAAGCTACGAAGTATCTTTCACCATTCCTAGTAATTGGCTTAGAAGGACCACATACATTCGAATGTATGATACCTAATAAATCTTTTTGTCACACCCCGACCACGTAAAACAACAAAGCGTGGCGGAAACTTCGGGGAGTGTTGTAACAGAATTATCGTTTCATAACCATGGATACAAAAAGTGTTTCGTTTTATTGATAATATTAAACATTAACATTGTCTTATCACATAACAAACAAGTTTTATATCGACTATCATTGTTTTAAGTCACTAAGGCCTTGTCCAGATCCTACGTGACGCATGCATCCTAGAAAATCACATCAATCAACAACACCTGAAACATATGTAAAAACAAAGTCAGCAAAGAAATGTTGGCGAGTACATAGGTTTTATAAGAGTATCAGAATCATGGCTTCGTTTATATGTTGCAGTACTTTATTAGACTACAAGAGTCAAAATATAAACCTTGTTTTGAAAAATGTATTGCAACATAGTTAACCAACTCAAATCAAGATGGTTATAATTTAGAAAACCTCGTAGCCATGATTCTTAACCCAAAAACATTTTGTTTTAGAAAATCATCTTGTAAAACATCTCGTAAAAACTCGTTAATAAAACTCGTATCTTTTAGAAAAACTCGTTAATAAATTGTTGATTGAATTTTGAAAAGAAAATGATACGCTAGTAACGGTGGCCACCTCCAGTTACAGAGGAAACTCTGGCGAAATTTTTCCAGAAAATAACACTTAGAAATATTTTTGTGACAAATGTTTATAAATATATTTTTAACTTGTTTTTCCAAATAAAATTCGCCATGATTTTTATTACAAAATAACCAAGTGTCGGAGGTGATTTTCGTAAATAAAACTTGTTAAATATATATTTAGAATATATATTTTATATTAAAACGCTTGTGTGATTATATGATTATTTTGTGAACTAGATATATTATTTTTAGGATAAAAATAATATTACTTGAAATATCATGAGAATACGACTCCAAAATAATACCAACGCCCTCACAAGTAAATATTAAAGTTACACCGGTATTGTTATTACCACACGAACTTTAAAATGTAACTTATGTATTTTCGGAAAAATACTCTTAAATGCGTATTTTGATAAAAGTATTATTTTTGAAATTGTATGAAGTAAAATATAATATTTTTGGAAAAATATGTATATTTTGGAATCAGAATATTCTAGACAAATGAATTAAAATATATTCTTTAAGTGAGACTTAAAAATATATTTTTGGAAATTATAAAAACGCACATGTATTAAAACCCCCATCCTTGGGAAGGAATATATTTACAAAATAATTAAGGAGTGTAAATACGAAATAGTTGTCTAACTATTTCCCAAAAACATTAAACCTTAAGCCAAGGCACGGCCGTCCGTCTATTAGAAGTTAGTACGTGTAGGTCATCACGCAGCAGGTTGATTGGGATATACTATTTCGAGACGCACTTCTGTGAGTTCATGTCCCCCTTTTCTCTTAATTGTTTTCAGTTTTTATACTTTGGGGGTGAAATACATGTTACAATGATTTCAGATACTTTTATACATGGTATAGTTAGCGTAAGGAGGGTTACTACTTAGATCATGTGAGTGGGTAGGCGGAAACTGGAGGCCATTAATCCTCATTGTAGGACCGAGGGTCATTAGCGGTAGATCTATCTGGGTGTAGCGAGCCCAACTCCAGGCCCAACTGTACGGGCCTCGGGGTGACTTTGAGCCCGACGCAAAAATCTGCTAGGTTTGAGTCTTCCTACAGCACTTCACACATATCATTGGCCTTGTAAACCAATGGTAATCTCATTTTTCCTTATTTGCTACATACTAGGGATTTTCATCCATACAAACATGTTACAAAGGTTTTTACATACTCACTTTTACATGAACTCCCTCAACTTTTGTTGATTTTTCAACTTACATGTATTTCAGGGAATTAGGGATCTGGCGTGGTATGCTATGTCTTCATGCTGCGTAAGAGGAGTGATGTCATCCAAGTTTAGGGGTTGTGACTTTTACCTGGACGAGTCACAAGTCTTAAACTATGTTATTTCATGTTATGTGGTTGTGTCGTATGAACAATGTTTTTATTTTGTTGTGTTGTAAACTCGTTGCATGTGTCAACTCTTCAAAAAATGTTGTCATATTTTTATTTTAAAACGTGAAGTTATGGATGATCATCATGGTTTTAATTTCATATAGCTTTGTTGTGATTAAGCTATGGTATTAAGAAGTCACACCAAATAAACCCACGCTTCCGCAAAGCCAGGGTGTGACAGTTTGGTATCAGAGCTTTGATCATAGCGAACTAGGATTCCTTCTCGAGTCTAGACTATGATCACTAGGGCTCTCACGAAAACATTTTTACATTGCATACATTATGTCCAGATCCCGGATCCAAAACATTTTCACAAACAAAAAGTATGAGCACATTTTTCAAAAATTATGATTCAGTCTTATCGACTGGGTGGTTGGTCGGGGAGACCAGGGATTCAGTCTTATCGACTGGGAGGTTGGTCGGGGAGACCAGGGATTCAGTCGGGGAGACTAAGGGGCCAATCTTTAAGATTGGGGAGGTTTTGGTCAGGGAGACCAGGGTGTTAGTCTAAGAGACTACGAGGTTCAGTCTAAGAGGCTGGGAGGGTGGTCTGAGAGGCTAGGAGGTTCAGTCTGAGAGGCTGGGAGGTTAGACTAGTGGGACTAGGAGAACTATTTGATTGCTTATTGGTGACTAACATGTTTATTTGATTATATGATTGATTGTTTGTGTATATGTGTGTTTGTGTTACAGACATTATGCCTTCCTCATCGGATACTAGAGTTTCAGACACTACAGATCCCATGGCTATAGTATCAGATGACATAGTTTCATCGGAGCACGAGGTTCACACTTCCGATACTACCAACACAGACGATGACAACTTCCAGCCCTTTGCGCTGCCTGATGTCGTAGTCGAGCCAAATGATGGCCATCTCGCTGGGGATTTACCACTCGCGGTGATCCCTGCTCCTGTGCCCCTTGCTACTTATCCGGTTGTTGATATGCCCATCGATATTGTTTCCGACGACGACGTCGATTTGTTTGAGGAGGACCCACTTGAGGATGACCTTGAGGGTGAGATCCCTATTGCTGCTGGTGATATCCTACTTCTTGCTGATGCTCCTGCAGAGGAGGCTCCCGTTCATTCACCTGTTCCAGACTCCTTTGAGTCTGTGGCGTCCGCGCCTTCGCACACTCAATGAGTGCAACACCACTCACACGACGCCGACCCAGACATGGCGTCATCAGCTGCACCGGTTCCTGCACACAGCTTCGAGTTCGATCACGATATTGATGATGACCCTGTTTTTCCACCTGGTTTTGATCCTGACCATGATATTGAGTTCATACACTTAGACCAGCCCCTGGAGGATCCTGTAGCCCCTGTCGATCCCTTGTTTGTTGATCCAGCTGATTTCGATATGGTGTTTGTTGATCCGGAGCCTGCTGTGGCCCCTGAGCCAGTCGTTGCTCCTGACCTCGCATTAGAGCATGACCCTATTCATGCCGATACACCTGCTGTTGCTCCTTTTGTTGACGATATACCTGTTGATGATCATCCTGTTGTTGCTCCACCGTTGGTGGATGATCATCCTGTCGATGCTCATGTTGATGCTCCACTTTTGTTAAAGGATCCTGTTGTTGCACCACTTCCTGATCCAGTGTTGGTACTATTCGACCGTGCACCATTTGCGACCCATATTGATCCACGATACGCGCACACCCGCAACGGGTGGATAGATGATGACGATGATTACCCACCTTTCGTGGTACCTGTTACACCACCTGTAGCACCCGTTTCAGCCCCTGTTTCAGCTCCCATTGATGTACCCTTGCTTCACACATACACCACAGATGCTCGCCGCACTGACTTACCTATCACGTTTCTTCAGGACATACCTCCACCACGTCCTGGAGAGGGTTCATCTCGTCAGCCTTTTGGTCATACACCTTTCGTGTCAGTAGGAGATCAGTTTGTGCCCCAGACTTCTCATCCTACTGTTGTTCCCACTGTTGCACCATTTACTGTACCATCCTTCACACCATCTATAGAGCCATTCCTATGGACTACGCCCCCCATTATGCCACCATCTGATCCGTATCACCCATATCACGTGGGGTATTCTACGGAGGATTTTCTCACATCTTTCATGATACAGCAGGAGGGGCTGACCCGTCGCGTAGATGAGCTGGAGAGAGCTCAGCGACCACCGTGCCATTGCCAGACCCCACCCGCAGTATCACACCCTCCGCGTCCACTTTCACCTGATTCTGCCGCTCGTTTTTGGACTCCCGCGCAGCAGCTAGCATGCTTGATGCGCTCTCATCGCGCTATGGAGGAGGACTGGCTTCATATGCGACGTTTACTCTTTTCTCGTTTCCCCTTCCTCCACCGCCATCAGCTTAGGCCTTTTTGTACGACGCAGGTAGACTTTTAATGAGAGGACCGCGATTGTGCAGACTATACAGCTTTTTGGAGACCGCATTTTGATGTTGTGACTTTTGATGATTTGTATTTTGTTATCACAGATTAGATAGTTTGGACTAGGGCGATGTGGCCTTAGTCACCGATGATGTACGATACAGTTATGAACTTGTAAACCTTATATTGTGGTCTTGATTTATGATAGCGCAATCGCAGTATTCTCATTATACGTGATGTTGGATTGATTGTTTATATTTTATAATATGTGATGTTATGTGTTTGGTATTTATAACATGAGATGTTACGTGTTTGATAAATGGTATACGTATGATTCTTTTATTTATTATGACTTGACCAACGTGAAACATCTTTTAGAAGATGCCGCCGAGACGTAGTCCACGCATGCCTACCAACAAGGCAGAACTCCAACAAATCATTGCTGCCGCCATAGCACAGTATGCAGCCTCACAAGGAGGAACCAGCGGAAGCAACTCGAACAACAACGGCAATAACAATCCACCCCATGGTAATGTTAAGTCGTTTGAGACATACTACGATACATTTGGATATTTTTAGCACGTTTGCTAATACCATTTGTATATTCTAATGTATGTGCAGGGTGCACTTACAAGCAGTTCCTCGACTGCAAGCCCGTGAACTTCGACGGCACCGGAGGTGCTGTTGCTTTTCTAAGATGGGCTGAAAAGACTGAGTCTGTTATCAGAATGAGCAAATGCGCTCCCGAACAACAAGTGACCTACAGTTCTGGGCTATTTCTGGATGGAGCCCTATCTTAGTGGAACCTACAAGTGCAAACTCTTGGTGAAGCTGCCGCTTATGCGATGAAATGGAATGAGCTGAAAGAGCTCATGCAAAGAAAGTACTGCTCACGTGCTGAGATTCAGAAGCTGGAAACGGAATTCTGGCACCTGAAGATGGAAGGTCCCAAGATTGCGGAGTATGTGCAAAGATTCCACGATTTGTCTCATGTGGTACCTTATATGGTTACACCGGAATTCAAACGAATCGAGCGCTTTATTTGGGGTTTAGCACCTCAGATCATGAGTATGGTCACTACTTCCAAACCCGCGACAATCACAGAGGCCATCGATCTGAGCGTAGCTCTTACTGAAGAAGCCATCCGCTTAAACAAGTTTTCAAATGCTGAGCAGATGAAGAAAGAGACTCATGTAGAGTCATCCGGCGAGAACAAAAGGAAGTTCTCGAACTTCAAGCAAGGTACGTGCCATGTTGGCAAGAAATGAGAAACAAGCACACCGGTCCAAGCTGCAACTGGTACTGAGAAGAAAGGGAAAGGTTATATGGGTAAACAGCCCAAGTGTAACACCTGCCAGCATCATCATTCTGGCCGGTGTGGGCCAAAAATATGTGAAGCTTGTGGGAAAGTTGGCCACTTGAAGGATACTTGCTGGGTTAATGCTGGCCGAGGTAGCCAAGGAGGTTTTGGTAATAGGAACAATAATCATGGTGGTAATGGAAATCATTCACATGGGAATAATGGAGGCAATGGAAACCGGGGAAACAATGCAAACCAAGCTGGGAATGTGAATCGAAATCAAAACAACACTCAAGCTGGGAACGGAGGTGGTAATGGGCAAAAACTGGGCTGTTTTAACTGTGGGGATGTTGGGCATTTCAAGAAGGAATGACCACAGCTGAATCAAGCGCGCGGAAGGGTCTTTAACATCAAGGCGAGGGAAGCGCGCCAGGATCCCAATGTTGTTACTGGTACGTTCCCTATAAATCAACGCTTTGCATCCGTTTTGTTTGATACTGGTGCTGATTATAGCTTCGTATCGTTAGAATTTAAGAATATGCTTGGGTTAGCTGCTAGTAAGCTAGACATTCCGTACTCAATTGAACTGGCTAATGGAAAGCTAGTTGAATCAAATGAAGTTGTCCGAGGTTGTGTGATCGAGTTGGGAGAACGCGAGTTCACTTTGGATCTACTACCAGTCAAGTTGGGAAGCTTTGACGTGGTAGTAGGGATGGATTGGTTGTCAAGAAACAAGGTTGAGGTTATTTGTCACGAAAAGATCATTCGCATCCCAACAGAAGATGGAGAAACAATCGTAGTTCATGGAGAAAAGCGCGATACACCTCTAAGAATCATCAGCTGCCTGAAAGCTCGAAGGTGTTTACAGAAGGGATGTGTTGCCTTCTTGGCACACATCGTGGATAAAGAAGCTGCTGAGCCGAAGATCGAAGACATCCCTGTCGTGAAGGAGTATCCTGAAGTCTTTCCAGAAGACTTGCCAGGATTGCCACCCCAAAGGCAAGTGGAGTTCCATATTGACTTAGTTCCAGGCGCCGCACCTGTGGCTAAGGCACCTTATCGGCTTGCACCTTCAGAAATGCAGGAGTTGTCAACACAACTCCAGGAGCTACTAGACAAAGGATTTATCAGGCCAAGCTTCTCACCTTGGGGAGCTCCAGTCCTGTTTGTCAAGAAGAAAGACGGTATTTTTCGTATGTGTATTGACTACCGGGAGTTGAACAAGTTGACTATCAAGAATAGATATCCTCTGCCAAGGATCGATGATCTATTTGACCAGTTGCAAGGTTCAAGCTACTACTCAAAGATCGATTTGCGATCAGGTTACCATCAGCTGAGAATACAAGAGGAAAGTATTCCTAAGACCGCTTTTAGAACTCGTTATGGACATTACGAGTTTCTAGTAATGCCGTTTGGGTTGACAAACGCGCCAGCTGTTTTTTTGGATTTGATGAACAGAGTGTATAAGCCGTACCTAAACAAGTTCGTGATTGTGTTTATCGATGACATTTTGATCTATTCGAAGACGAAGAATGAACACGAACAGCATTTAAGAGCTATTTTGGAGTTGCTGAAAAAGGAAAAGTTGTATGCCAAATTCTCGAAGTGCGAATTTTGGTTATGCGAAGTCCAATTTCTTGGACACGTGGTTAATGGAGATGGAATCCAAGTGCATCCCACAAAGATCGAAGCGATAAAGAATTTGGAGACTCAAAAAATGCCAACCGAGATTCGGCAATTCTTAGGTTTGGTTGGGTACTATCGAAGGCAGTGTTGTAAAAGTCGCTAGGCGGTCCCTAGTCGGCCGACTGGGGAGTTGGGAGTAATCGGAGTACTCGGAGAGTACTCGGGGAGTACGCGGACATGGTAAATATAAAGAAAATTAATTGGTATATATTATTTATGTGTTAAAATAAGCATAATTCATGTCAACTGAGTATAATTTAAAATGAAACATGTTCAAAGTTCAAATATTCTGAATACAAGTCCGACTAGTCTGAGTACAAGGCCGAGTAGTCCGAGTACAAGGCCGAGTATGCCGATTTTGACCGAGTTTGACCGATTAAAAGTCAACAAACCACGTTGACCGCCTAGACCGACTAGGCCGACTACATCCGACTACGTCCGACTAGGCACCGACTAGGCCGACTAGGCACCGAGTACTCCCGAGTAATCCCGAGGCCGACTAATTGAGACCGCCTAGGAGGAAGTCGCCTCGGAGGGGGTCCGAGGACCGAGTACTCGGCCGAGTAATCCGACTTTTACAACACTGATCGAAGGTTTATTGAGGATTTTTCGAAGATCGCTCAACCATTGACTTTCCTCACGCAGAAGGATAAGAAGTTTGATTGGGGAATCAAACAAGAAGAAGCGTTTCAGTTGTTGAAGGACAAGCTCTGCAATGCGCCGATCTTATCGCTACCAGTGGGAACTGATGATTTTGTGGTATATTGTGACGCTTCGCGTCAAGGATTGGGTTGCGTGTTAATGCAACGCCAGAAGGTTATAGCTTAAGCGTCGCACCAATTGAAAGTACATGAAAAGAACTATACCACGCATGATCTGGAGCTAGGCGAAGTGGTATTTGCGTTGAAGATTTGGAGACATTATTTATATGGTACAAAGTGTACAATCTTCACGGATCATAAAAGCCTGCAACACATATTCGACCAGAAGGAGCTAAATATGAGACAAAGACGCTGGGTCGAATTATTGAACGACTACGACTGTGAGATCAAGTATCATCCAGGGAAGGCGAATGTGGTCGCCGATGCCCTAAGTCGAAAGGAAAGGATCAAGCCCATAAGGGTTAGGGCTTTGGAGATGATTATTCAGACAGATCTTTCCCTGCGCATTCGTGCCGCTCAGATAGAGGCTCTGAAAGAAAGAAACTTTGAAGAGGAATATCTCCGTGGAATGGAGAAACAGTTAGAACCAAACGAGGAAGGAACATTGTGTTTCATGAAACGGAGTTGGGTTCCTCTGTTTGGTGGTTTGAGAAAAGTTATTTTTGATGAAGCTCACAAGTCATGGTACTCTATCCACCCAGGAGCGGATAAGATGTACCAGGATCATAAGGATTATTATTGGTGGCCTAGGATGAAAGGCGATGTTGCTGTTTATGTTAGCAAATGTTTAACGTGCGCCAAGGTTAAAGCTGAATACCAGAAGCCTTCAGGACTTCTGCAACAACCTGAGATTCCCAAGTGGAAATGGGAACAGATTTCAATGGATTTCATAACGAAGTTACCATAAACGCCAAGAGGTCATGACACTATTTGGGTAATAGTAGACCGACTAACGAAATTCGCGCACTTCTTACCCATCAGAGAGAAAGATAACACGAGCAAGTTGGCCGAAATATACATGAGAGAGATCGTTGCACGTCATGGAGTGCCTCTCTCGATCATCTCTGATAGGGACGGAAGGTTTGTGTCAAGGATTTGGCAGTCTTTCCAAGAAGCATTCAGATCTCAGTTAAATCTGAGCACAGCTTTTCATCCGCAAACTGATGGTCAGAACGAGAGAACTATTCAGACATTGGAGAATAGGCAGAGAGCATGTGTTATGGATCTAGGTGGTAGCTGGGATAAACATTTACCATTGGTCGAATTTTCATACAACAACAGCTACCACACCAGTATTGGAGCCGCGCCATTTGAAGCTCTATATGGCCGCAAGTGCAGATCACCGCTTTGTTGGTCTGATGCAGGTGATAGACAATTGGTTGGTCCTGATGTGGTGCAGGAAACCACATATAAGATTGCACAGATCCGAGATCGCATCAAGGCGGCTCGCGATCGACAAAAATGCTATGCAGACCGAAGAAGGAAACCTCTGGAGTTTGAGGTAGGAGACATGGTTTTGTTAAAGGTATCACCCTGGAAGGGTGTGGCACGCTTCGGGAAGCGTGGAAAGTTGAATTCGCGCTATATTGGTCCATTTAAGATTCTGGAGAGAATAGGTTTAGTAGCATACAAGTTGGACTTACCTGCCGAACTGAATGGTGTTCACGATACATTCCATGTATCAAATCTGAAAAAGAGTCCAACGCAAGAAACTATTGTCATTCCTGCAGACGAGATTCATATTGACGACACGCTCCATTTTGTCGAATAACCAGTTGAGGTTACAGATTGGAAGATAAACAAAACCCGCAGGAGCAGTGTCAAACTCGTCAAAGTTCGTTGGAATGCAAGACATGGTCCAGAATACACCTGGGAACGTGAGGACCGAATGAAAGAGAAATACCCCCACTTATTTCCTAAGACCCCTTCAACTAGAAGCAGAGCCTAAAATTTCGGGACGAAATTTTCTTAACGGGGGGAGAATGTGACAACCCTCACCATAACAGGTATCCGTACAAATTAATTAATATTTAATTAATGCTTAATTATTGTGCTTGCTTACAAATGTGGTTAAACTGCTTCTTGATTTCTGATACATACGTATTCATGCATCATACTTTATTACTGTCACTCCATTTATTACACACAAAACTACAGTGACAAACTTGATGCACAAAAGCACAGTTAGCACAATGAACGGATAACCCAGTAAACATGCTGACATAGCCAGCACTAGACAGACATTGTCTCTGAGGCCAGTATGAGCCGGGAATAGAGTACTACACTAGTAGGGAATGTAGGGAGGTGAGGATTGTAAAACTGCGTCACTAGGTGATAGTTATAGTAACCGGATGTGCCTAAAACATGCTTTAACTACAAAATTTTGCACTTTATACAAAAATTCAGCTTTTAACTTAACTAGTAAAGTGCAAAAACTTGGGAAAATAACACTAGACGCTTTCCAAAGTGTCGGGAATTAATTGCGTCACTAAAAACACTATAAAAGGCACTTTAAAGCTTTACTTGACACTTTAACGGATCAATATCCAACCGAACAACCGGACTTTACCCGGAACATAAAAATATTGTCAATGATATTGTTTACACTTTTCTGAGCTAGTTAGGGTCCCCGAACACCCTAACACCCGTTATATTACATAACACACATAATACTCTAACTAAGATCTTTAGAACCTAACTAATCCTTAACTATATCATCAAAATCTAACCATATACCCCCCCCCCCTAATCCGATCGGTTCCCCAAGAGGGACACACTCCCCACATTTTTTACTATTTTATTTGATGTTGTCTAATATCTTAATGACATATTACATGTTGGATAATCACCAAAGTTGGACCATAAATAAGCATATAGGATAACCATTATCTCACTTCTTCACAACACAAAAATTTGCTCTCTCTCCCTCTTGCCTTGTGTTCGGCCGAGAACACACACACACCCACCATCATCGTCAAGTTTTGATATAGTTATTCCACATACATACCAAGGTGCAAGGTGACATACGAGGAGGCCCGGTGCTTTCGGAAACTCAAGAACCTCTCTACATTGCTTTTATCCACCTTGTTTACGCCTTGATTCTTCTCTAGCCACGAGCTAGTAGTAAGTGCTTCTAGACATCCTCTTGTTCTTGTTTAAAGTGGTTAATAAGAGATTTAATGGTTAAAACTCAAGAACATACAAGATCAAAACTAAAAGTCTTGAAAGAATGATAAACTAGTTGGTTAAAGAGAAACTAATGGTGTAAATCTTGACTAGTTGTGATTATTTTATGTTGGTAGTTGCTAGTAGTGGAACGGATCGTCATCTAACCATGCTAGATCATGTTCATGGAACATGAACTAGTGATATGTTAAGTGTAAAGGTTGTAAGATGGTGAACTCTTCCACTCACAAAACATGAACTTGTGTAAATGTGAATTTTCTTGTAAAATAAGGTTCTAAACTAGTAAAATAAGGTTCTAAACAAGTTTAGGGGTTGTGACTTTTACCTGGACGAGTCACAAGTCTTAAACTATGTTATTTCATGTTATGTGGTTGTGTCATATGAACAATGTTTTTATTTTGTTGTGTTGTAAACTCGTTACATGTGTCAACTCTTCAAACAATGTTGTCGTATTTTTATTTTAAAACGTGAAGTTATGGATGATCAACATGGTTTTAATTTCATATAGCTTTGTTGTGATTAATCTATGGTATTAAGAAGTCACACCAAATAAACCCACGCTTCCGCAAAGCAAGGGTGTGACATGTTGCATTAAACTGGTTATATTTACGCATTGGTGCGCGTATAACCTTCCAGAAAGCGATTTAGAGCTTGAAATCGGATTCGAATCAAATTAAAAGACCCTAAACCATAAATTAAACACATAATAACACCAAAACACATATAATAACACCAAAGCACATCGATTTTTTTATTAATAAACACAGTTGTCACACTTTTGCCCTTTGGTTGGTGCCACTAAATGGTTTCTTAGTCATTTTACCTTGTAAACAAGATTCGCATTTATCAAATGAACCTATTTCATTTGTTTCTAGAATACCATTCTTTTGAAGTATTTGCATGCGATTTCTGTTTATATGACCAAGACGACAATGCCAAAGATAGGTCTCACTCAAATCCATTTTGAGTTTCTTGGTGTTTGCTTGGTACATCGAATTATCAAATGATGTATCATCATGAACCAATTCATAAATGCCATTTGAAGGCGTAGCTTTAAAGTAGAACATGTCATTCATCAAAGCATAAATTTCATTGTTCACAAACTTCAAATCAAATCCATATTGTCTTAAAAGGGAAACAGAAATAATGTTCCTAGTCAAACTAGGAGCATACAAAACATTTTTCAAACAAATTTCCAAACCACTTGGAAGTTTTAGAACATAGTCTCCTTGGGCTTCAACTTGAACTTTCACTCCATTGCCCATGAAGAGACTAGTGTCACCCTTCTTGTAATGCTTATTTCTTTTGAACCCCTGCAACGAATTGCAAATATGAGTTCCACATCCGGTATCTAATACCCATGTGTTAGAAGAAATAACATTTAGATCAAAATGTATCATAAAGATTGTACCTGAGGTTTACCCCGCATCCCTCTTGTTTTTCAACTCTTTGAGATAGGTTGGACAATTCCTTTTCCAATGCCCTATCTCTCCACACTCAAAGCATGGATCGCTCGTGGCAACCTTTGCCTTCTTCTCTTTTGGTTTTGGTGGTTCTGCTTTTGCCTTTCTTTTTCCCTTCCCTTTGACGTGTCCCTTTCCCTTGGCAACATTTGCTTTGGGGACGCCCTTTCTTGCCTCCCTCATTGATCATTAGAACGGGTAAAGCCTTTTACCCATTTCCGCTTGGTCGTTTTGAGCATTGCATGAAGCTCACCAATGCTCTTGTCCCACCCATTCATGTTGTAGTTCATAACAAAGCTCTCAAATTTCTTTGTTAAAGAGTTGAGGATCAAATCCGTAGCCAACTCTTTAGAGACAGGACAATTGAGCCTTTCGAGGCGATCAATGTGGCTTTTCATCTTAAGG
Source organism: Helianthus annuus (assembly GCF_002127325.2). NCBI lineage: Eukaryota > Viridiplantae > Streptophyta > Magnoliopsida > Asterales > Asteraceae > Helianthus > Helianthus annuus. Next base: position 76,827,420 of record NC_035449.2, read on the forward strand.
ACGTAAGATAAGACCGATTGGGTTTCCTCCATTCGACATGCATGAAGCGCTCGAACCGTTTCGAAGCGTTCTACCCTTGCTTGTTGTAGGAACATTTTCTTCAATTGGGTAATCATGTCGTATGCCCCATGATGTTCAAAGTACTTTTGAATCTCGGGAATCATAGTTCCTAACATGAGGCAAGAGGCTTGCATGGAGTCCTCGGTATACTTAACCCAATCATTGTAGGCTTCTACATCTTCCTCGTCAGGTTCATCGGGAATAGGATTGTCCAACACATACGATATCTTCTCTTGCTTGAGAACGATTCTCAAGTTTCGAAACCAATCCATGAAGTTGTTATGGTTGAGACGATCCTTTTCAATGATGGTTCTTAATGATAGGTTTCGGACGGTTTAGGTAAGCGGGTTTGCATTGTTAGCGGCCATCTACAAAATTTAACAAAGTTCAATTTTAGTATTTTCGATATTATTAAAATTTTAATCATTAATACCCTTTTATGTCTCATAGACAATTAATAATTGAAATCTAGAATCCAATGTTATATTTAAATATTGATTAGGTGACCTTTATCCCACTATTTAAATTAACAAGGTAGTCAACATTTGACGATTGCAACCCTTTGCAACTTCTAGCCATATGGGATCGGTTAAACATCTTTATGTTTAGTTGGCATGTTTAATCCCATCAACACCTTTGTTCCCCATGCTTCGGTGACCCTAAGTTCATGGTTTCCAAATCAAGTCGTCCAACTTATACACACATGTGAGTTTACACATATAAGTGGTTAGGTGACCTTTATCCCACAAACATGGTAACCTCACCTCAAATATACAAGTTCCCTCAAATGTGGTTAGGTGACCCTTATCCCACAAAGAGTTCCCAAGTGATTCGAGTGTTGTATAAAAGGATGGTGTTTGACTTGTTTTATAAAAGGGATTTTTATTTTTCAAAATTCTAGTTTAGAAAAATTTTATGTACCATATATTTGCATGCATTCAAATCAATGGTACTTTAGTGAAAACCAATTTTCAAGGTTCTTTAATAAAACCCATTTTATTATAAAATCATTAACTTTTAATAAAACCTTTTATTAACCATTTTAATGATTTTGTTAAGAACCATTTGTAAGCTTGTTGTTACGAATTATTAGTTGTTAAGCATGCATGTCCATATATCATCCAAACAACCAAAATAAAATAATCATACAAGCACAACACATATATCAAAAAGGTGCATAACCATAGCTAACTATTTTTACCACACTTGTTAGCCGAAACAAGTGTGTCAAAAGGTCCTTCCTAAAGGGTGAATATAGACACAAATAATGTGTCGTTGAACTCCCACTTGATCCCGCATCCAAATGCTTCAAGTCTTCTTCTTGTGTTGTGATTTCTTCACATTTTTGAGCCTCCAAATGTCTTTTATATTCAGCTCCAAACTCCTTTGAACTTCAAAAAAAGTGTTTTGGTTATTGGCCTAAAATCCCGTTAAGAACTATGAAGTCCTTTATGTCCGAAATTGGCAAAAACCAAAACCGTATTTTTGTGTGCATCTTCTTTTACAAAAGGCATCCTAATACATTTTTCTAGTAAAATAAAATGCACCTAATCTATTTATTTTACATACCAAATGAAAATAAATAAATTACATATTTTTACAAATGGAAGACAAAAATAATAATTATTACAACCCATTGAATAATTAAATAAAATCACAAACACAAACATATTCACACAAGGTCATGGCTAGGTTATGTACACCAAAAAATATATATCCAAATATATATAAAATTCAAGAGCAAAAATGGTTCCCTTTTACAACCTACATTTTCGGTCAAGAATGAAAAAACCGAAAAATGTGGGTTTTTGTCCAAACAAAGCAAATCATCCACATGACATAATTTTTTCAAGATTCCTTTATGCATGTAGGAAATAAATCTTGAAAAAACAAAGGAAAACCATGATAAAATTTCGGCCATAGGGTTTCTCCAAACCCGAAAACCCGAATATTTTAAATCCAATGAAGAATGCACTCATATAAGCGGCTCTAGATGCCATTGTTGGGTTTTTCACATGTTTATCAAAGCTAATTTTATCCAAATAAAATTAAAACGCAACGAAATATATATTTAAAACATCTTACTTTATAAGATTTAAAACCATTTTTAAATGTAAAACCCAATAACCGGATTCATATATGACATGCATGCTATCAAAATATAACCATAGGGTGATTTAGAATACTACCATTCCAAGAGCAAGGTGATATGAAGAAGATGATGATTCTTGAATGGTAGCTTCCAAACGAGAAAGCCTCAAGCTAGTGTACCCCAAGCTTCCAACGAACACCCTTAAATGCTAGGATTTCTACACTTGAAAAAAAAAACACCACTTTGACCACACTCTTGGCCGAAATTTTCTAGAGAGAAAATGGGTGTTTTTGCAACTTGAAAATGAACTTGTAAAAATTTGTGTGTGAAAGTATATTATAACTTGCAAATCATATATGATCTTGCTTTGATTTGTTGCATGAAAAAGAAGTGGCAAAACCCCCATTGGGAAGCACATAAGGGCCGGCCATAGGGCCACCAATATTGCCCAATGAAATTTTTTCTTCTTTTATTTTATGTCTTTAATTAATTTATAACTTTTATAAATTAAACATTAAATGTTTACAAGACTTTATTTAACAAATCATAACCTTTTATAATGTTATTTAACCCATTAAATAACATGATAAAATACTCTCCCAAAATAAATTATCCATATAATTTATTAGTTTCTGAAGTGCAATTATTTAGAAAACCAATTTCTAAATATTCTAAGTGTTAATATTTATTTATTTGATCATATCATAAATAAATATTGTAGGTGTTTGTCTAGCTTGTTATTGGGTATGACCCGACTTGGATCATAACGTACTAGCCACATCAATTTAATATGTGTCTTGTGCATACTGAGTCCAACAAAAAACGCATTGTTTCTTTGATAAAGGATATTGTCCTACATCGTGCGGTGTTTACGGAGCACAAGTGTCACATTTATTGATGTGCGTAGTGCATGATAGGTTTTTAGTCATATTTTAATCCCTTTTTAACACTTTAGTCAAGTTTTAAATTTATAAAACACGATATTCTACTAACACTAAACACACATATGGGCAAGTGCACCCATCGTGAGCGTAGTATAGCATTGGTAAGATACCGAGGTCGTCCAAGGACACAAGAGCTTCTAATACCGGTTTATCCTCAACGTCTAATCAAATCATAAGTTTAGAAAAGGTTTTAAACATGAAAATAAAAACTTAAAATGCTGAAAAAAATAAAAAAAAATAAAATAAAAACAGATAGACGAGATGAATCACTTGGATCCGACTCGCCTTTAGTGTAACATTTGATGATTTCCGCGCTCTTACACTTTTTAAGAGATTATCTTGGTTATAATAGTAGGCCCCTCTTTTGAAGGTGACGTTACCCTCAACCCAGTAGTTTGAGTCAGCAAGGATACAATCCTAAAGGGTCAGAATATTTAAAGATAATTAATTAAGTTATTAATGCGTAATGTGGTAGGCCCCTCTTTTGAAGGCGACTTACCCTCAGCTAAGTGGTTTGAGTCAGCAGGGATACAATCCCAAGTAGCCGGGTTAATGTATTAATAATAGTTTACATATGAGGGGATCAAGCCATTCGAACCCCCGCCATCCAATGCCAGTGGGTATTGAACGAGGTCCTAGTAAGCTTGACCCAGGTCCTTGCAGGATCTATACACTGAACAAGGCAAGAACCTTACCAAACCATTCCCTTAACCCCCGACCAGGTAGCCAACATATCTCTATATATACAGTAGAGATATGAATGGTGAAAATCTTTTATTTTATATAGACAGTAAATAATGCCAAGACACCACAGACAAATGATAAGGAAGTTTCACCTTCAACAGAAGAAACTAGTTATTAAAGTCATTAATTCAAAACCAAATAAAAAGTGCGAAAAGATAAAAAATCAAAAGTATTACACTAAATGTTTGTCTTCACCAAGTGATGTAAGAGATTTAGACAAACATGGCCTTTGATTATCAAGAACTCTTACTATCAATCTTGGATCCCGAGACTACTACACACACTCTATGATGGATGATGGTGGTGGATGTGGGTTGTAGTGGTGGTGGAGTGTGGGTGAAGTGGGAGAGAGGTGGTTTGCCAAGGGATGTTTTTGAAGTGAACCAAGCACCTCTATTTATAGCCTGCACATAAGCCCGGACACGGCCCCATGTCCATCCACTTTCTCTTTCTTCATTAATTGCAATTTGTCTGCATTAGCTCCACACGCCCCCGTGTCCGCTGGGCACGGCCCCGTGTGCAGAAGCGTATCTGTACTATCAAGATTTTCCTGAATTCTGTGAATCTTAGCGTTAACCACGCCCCATGTTGAGCTGGGCACGCCCCCATGTCTGCAATAGAAGCTTCTATAGCTTTGTCGTTTCTGCAGACATCTGGCCACGCCCCCGTATCCGTTGGGCACGGGGCCGTGGTCAGCCTTCTGTTTTCTTGTTTTTGCTTGGGAAGATGCTGTCGAGGGGTCGGGCATGCCACGTTTGTTCCTTTTCTTGTATTTATGTTAGATTTTGCTGCATATTTTCTCCTTTTGTTCATTTACGCTCATTTAATCCTGAAAATACAAAAGGAAGACAAAAGCATACTTTTTCCAACATTAGTACTAAAAAGGGTTAGTTTTATGCCTCATTTGATGTAATTTATATGTTGCATTTTACACACATCAAATACCTCCACACTTGAATCTTTGCTTGTCCTCAAGCAAAACTTTGTATAATGTGGCTTACACTCCCAAATGGAATGGATAGAATAGAAGATTTTGGGCTTGTCTTGAGTGTCGGGAATCCAAGATCTTTATTAGGCTTTATTTTTATGTTATTTATAATCATATTCGTTATGATTTATTTTGAACGTTTCATAAGAGAAATTACTTATTTCAGCATAACGTGCCTTTTTAAAATTCCATTTATATACAAGTTCACATACCTCACGGGAGATCACTCAACACTTGGCCGAAGATGTATTTTTGTGTAACACTCGAGACCGGCATGGAACTTATTTCTACCATATTCTTGCCAAGCAATCAATCCTCATCCTTTTTAACTATACACCTTTGTAAATATCAAGAGAACTTGGGGAAGGTTTAGGCTTGGGTTAAAGGTAGGTGGTTTTGGGTTAGTGGTTAGTAAAAAGGGCGAAAAGCGTAAAAAGCGTCGGTCGTCATAAAACTTTTTGTTTTTGTGACTTTTATTCAAATAAAGCATTTTCAAACAAAGTTTCTTTAGAGGAACTTGTTTGTTTATTGCTATTCTTCATTTTTTTATAAGGATGTCACATGAAGACCGAGCTTTTTACTAAAATAAAGGGTTAAAAATAAAAAGGGTTTTGGTGGGTAAAGGGTATTTGTTTTGTGGGTTTAGAAATGAAAAGGTTTAGGCTCAAAGGGGTTAACTAGGGAATTTTGGGTAGGTGATAAAAAAAATGAAAATAATGGTGTTGAAAAGAAAAAAGGGTTAGTCATAATGCCTCCATCATTTCCTTACTTGGGTTTAAGTTGGTAAGGACCAGGAATGTATCGTCATGGCAATTTCTAGAATCGTAAGAAACCAAGCGGCTATTAACACAAGAAACGAAAAATGAGTATTTAATTTAAAAGATGTATGTTTTTATGCTCAATAAAGGCTCAAAACTCACTTTTATTCCCGAATTGAACCGAGACAAGTAAAAAAAATGAAAAGGTTTTGAAAAAATTGTGGTGATTAGTGGTTCCAATAGAGTTTTGTGTAAGGATTGTTATTAGGACTTGCATAATTCAAGTTTTTAGCACCCCCCCCCCCCACACTTAAATTACACATTGTCCTCAATGTGTCCCAAAATTAAGTTTTTAGGTTGATTGTATGTGTAAGAAGGTGTTAAAAACAAGGTTTTAGTGTTACTGGGCATCTCGACATGGCCCCGTGTTGGATGAGCATGGCCCCGTGGTCAGATTGTCAGTAAGGAAAACTTACAGAAGGTGGACACGGGGGCGTGCCTGGTGAACACGACCCCGTGTTGGGCAGAAATTAAACAAGCAACAGGTACTGGGCGATGGACACGGGGCGTGCCGGCTGGACACGGCCCCGTGTTGACAATCTACAATCATTGAAAACATGTTTCGGCTTTCAGTTCTGCTTTCCAGGCTTATGTAGCACTAATATTTAGTGCTTTTAAGCCTCGTGGATACCTGTTTTACTTAAAAATACCACACCGGACAAAATAACCAACATCCTACTTTACCTAAGTTTCAACATCCACAACACAAACTAAAAAAAAAAAGAAAAATGCAGGAAATTAAAAGTGTTAAGAAAAGTAAATTGTTCAACAATGGCACGCAGGCCATGAAATTGTTTGTGAGAGATAAAGGGTTAACCTGTTACGACCTTCAACCGTGTAATGCCACCTCCAACGCCTCCCACTCAATCCATGTCGTCATCCTCGTCATCATCCCCTCCTTGGCCGCCCATGTACTCCCGGATGTTGCTGATGTCGTCCTGCATGTCGGAGATGTTTCTTTCTATAACTCCGACCCAGGTGTATGTGTTGCTTGCCATATTGTAGGTATTCTGGGTGCACATGAGATTTTCCTGCAACAAATCATGTAAACTTTGGAAGTTAGGAAAACCACCTGCTTGAGAGGAGGATTGACCAGGATCACCATGGTGCTGATACTGGTACTGTGGAGGAAGACGGATTTATGGAGCGTGAAGGATGAGAGCTTCTTGAGGGTTCCACACATGCCCTTAAACTGTTTGATACCTGACCGTCCCATCATTTGCTTCGTTGATTAGGTTCATGGAGCGACATATGACAAGGTCCACTTTTCCCGACCATGGGCCATTCTGGAAGGACCTCGGCATCCTATGCACAAAATGTTTGAAGAGGCGGTAGATCCACCCTCCAAAAAGGATAAGGGTCGGGGAAGTGGCAAGTTGGTTCAAGTGCATGTTGCGAAGTAGCAGGTATGGAACATCGAGGTTGATACGGTTGTGAATGCAATGGAGGACTATCAGATCACGCAACCCTACAACACCACCACTGTCATGTCTCTTGCAAAGGGAGTAGCTGAGGACCCTATGGATGTAGCGGTAGAGAGGGTCCCTCAACTGTGTCCTCTTGGTCTGGCTCGGGTTATAGTGTCCCTCCCCAATCTGAGCCCATGCAGCTTGGCGCTGAACTTGTGGAAGTTCGCAGAGACCACCAGTGTTCTCTTCCTCTCTAGCATCCTCTTCCGAATACAACCCGATGATTGCCCCAAATTGTGCAATTGAAATTGAGTACATAACCCCTGGACAATGGAATTCTACCCCCTCATTGTCAAATGGCTCCGCTTTTGCCTTGAAGGCAAACGTGCTGTAAAATTCCATGTTATACTCATGCACGGAGTGAAGCCGAGTGCAAAGAGCTACTCGTAGTGGACCAGTGACAAGGTTGTTGAAGCGGTCGATTTGGCCTACTGCTTCTAGAGTATCCAAGCAAACTTGTCGGGGATTTTCTTCGGGCCTTGTCTTGAGAACCTCAAACCGCGCTTGAGCAGCCCACTCATTCGCGTTAAACCTGGTAAATTTCTTGGCCATCTGAAAGAAAACACCAAACAATTAGCACGAAACAGTAAAATTTTCGAAGAAAACTGTAAACAGTCAGCTGAACACGACCCCGTGTTCAGTGGACACGCCCCATGTTCGCTAGAATTCAGCTGGACACGCCCCCGTGATCGCTGAGCACGGCCTCGTGCTCAGGTGGTCGATTTGGCCTACTTCTTCTAGAGTATCCAAGCAAACTTTTCGGGGATTTTCTTCGGGCCTTGTCTTGAGAACCTCAAACCGCGCTTGAGCAGCCCACTCATTCGTGTTGAACCTGGTAAATTTCTTGGCCATCTGAAAGAAAACACCAAACAATTAGCACGAAACAGTGAAATTTTCGAAGAAAACTATAAACAGTCAGCTGAACACGACCCCGTGTTCAATGGACACGCCCCATGTTCGCCAGAATCCAGCTGGACACGCCCGCGTGCTCGTTGAGCATGGCCCCATGCTCAGGCGGCTGTTACCCAAAAACCTCATTTTTTGACCCAGACCCGAAAACTTGAAATTTTTTGGTTGAGTAGGGGCGGTTTTCCCCAAAAAAAAATGAAACCCCAAGTGCCGTTTTTCCCAAAACAAACCGTTTACCCCATCAATTTCATCTTTTTTGGTTCAAAAACAAGGGTTTGAGGTTTTTGTGAGAAATCGGGCAAATCTACAAACAATTCAAGTTGATTTACTTCCTATAACATGCATCTATACTAATGCTAACAGATCTAAGCAAAAATTTGAGGTTTGATTCGGTTCAAGTTGAAGAACCCTAGATTTTTCCCCAAATTTTTTTATGTTAAACTACATGCAAGTGATTAATCTAACTAATTATGATGATAGAATCATACCTTGATGTTTTTAGAAGTTAGGGGAACGTTAAAATCTGCAGAAAATTTCGCCAGAACCAGAGAGTTCTTGGGGAAACGGGGCGTGTTGAAATGAAGAAATGAAGGAAAAAGGGGTTTTATCTCCGACAATTGCGCGAACACGGCCCCATGTCCGCTGGATACGGCCCCATGGGCGGGCAAAATTATTATTATTATTATTATTATTATTATTATTATTATTATTATTATTATTATTATTATTATTATTATTATTATTTTTATTATTATTATTATTATTAAGTGCTCGTGTGAGTGCCCTGTTTCCCGAAGCTTGGTTTTAGAAATCTCACCGATTTAGATGCTTTCCGGATGTTCGTAACTTACAAGATATGATGTTGATGCTCAAACCTTCGTTTTTTTCTTCGGCCGCTTGTAGCAAGATTTCTTCCTCTTCATCCTCAATAAATCCTTGATAAAGCTTTAGCCGTTGGCCATTGACTTTGAATGAAATTCCATTCCGAGATTTAATCTTAATTGCACCGTGTGGGAAAATGTGGGTGATGGAAAAAGGTCCCGACCACCTAGACTTTAATTTACCAGGAAATAATCGAAGTCGTGAATTAAACAATAGAACTTGATCTCCTACCCGAAATTCATTAGGTTTAATGTGTTTATCATGCAGATTTTTTTTTCAGAGTTAGAGTATGCGTGATTCCTTAATTCGTCTAATTCATTTAATTGACAAGATCGATTTTTACCGGATATTTCTAAGTCTATGTTTACGTTTTTAATTGCCCAGTAGGCTTTGTGTGTTATTTCTACCGGCAAATGACAGCTTTTTCCATAGACAAGCTTATATTGGGTTGTACCTATTGTTGTTTTATATGCAGTTCGAAAAGCCCACAAAGCGTCATCTAATTTATCAGCCCATTCCTTTTTATTTAATCCTACGGTTTTTTCAAGTATTCTTTTTAAACCTCGATTAGTCACTTTGGCTTGTCCGTTTGTTTGAGGGTGATATGCTGCTGAGACCCGGTGATAGACCCCATACCTTGTTAAAAAAAATTCAAGTTGATGGTTACAAAAATGGGTACCTCTATCACTTATTAATGCTTTTGGAGTTCCAAAATGAGAGAATAATCGTTTTAGAAATCTTACCACAACTCTTCCATCGTTTGTTGGAAGTGCTTCGGCCTCGGCCCATTTAGACAAGTAATCTACCGCCACAAGTATATATTTGTTTCCTTTTGACGGTGGGAAAGGTCCCATAAATTCGAGGCCCCACACATCAAAAATTTCACAAACAAGAATGCCATTTTGTGGCATTTCATTTTTGGAAGAAATATTACCTGATCTTTGGCAAGCGTCACATGTCTTGATAAGACTTTGGGCATCTTTGTAAATGGTTGGCCAATAAAATCCTGAATCAAATACTTTTCGTGCGATACTAGCGGCACCATGATGTCCTCCGTATGGACCTTCATGAAAATGTCGGAGAATTCTCCTTGCTTCACTACCATGTACGCATTGACGGATGAGTTGGTTGGCACACATTTTGAAAAGATAAGGGTCTTCCCAAAAAATAATTCTTTACATCGGCAAAGAATTTTTTTCTTTGATGATGTGACCACCCTTTTGCGACTATACCGTTAGCTAAGTAGTTAGCATAGTCGGCGTACCATGGCACTTCTCGGTATTCCACCATTTCCAGGGACTCCGTTGGAACCTTCGTTCTTACTTGTTTCCCCTGCTCGGACAGGAATCACCCAAGTCCGGCCGGTGAACTGTTCGGAACGGTAGTTCGATGATTAACCCGAAGTTGGTGAACCTCGTAGATAGAATCCGAATCTTGAACCACTCATCCACTAGAATGATTTCTGAGTCGGCTTAAGCTCCGTTTCTACCGGTTTGAAGGCATTGAGTGTAAAAGAGTTGAAAGAAAGTTGGAATTCCTTCTTTCAATCCTTTATACCGTGTAAATGTTTAGATCTGTGATATATCTTAGTTTGTTTATGTGGAAATCGGTCAAATTCAAGCTATTCATGGTGGAATGAGGCTAAAACATGATGTTCTTGAAGAACACAGTGATGACATCATCCTAGAATGCTTAGATCTTGATGATTTCACGGTTAGAAATCAAGATTCGAAAGATAGAAAGGTGTAGGAGTGTGTATTGATCAAGAAAGTACAAGATTTAGGAAGAAAACTTACCGAAATCGGAAGAAATCTGAGAAAAGGAGGGGAGCACGAGCTGGTCGGTCAGAGAGTTTCCAAAAGTGGAAAGGAATGACAATGACAGCCCTATTTATAGGCTTCCCAAAGAGAAAAGGGCTGGCCGATCGGCCAGGCATCCCGATCGGACAGCCTGCTCGATCGGACAGTTCATCCGATCGGCTGGGCTGTTCGATCGGCTGACAGCCTGATCGATCAACAGCCTGGTTCGAGTGTTCGATGCGACGATTTTCGATATTTCGATGTCGATTGAAGATGATACGAACACGATAGAATTTCCTATTCAAATTACTTTTAATCCCAATCACTATATCTAACATACAATCATCTATATCTAGCATAGTCTCTTCTCTGCCAATTATCTAAACTTCATTTCGATTGAGTTCGATTGAGTTTCGAGTTTCGATTCGATTGATTCGTTTGATCACCACAATACATAAAGTAAACATGCACAAGTAACACATAAGGCACACACACACGTATAATAACAACCAAATTCGCATAGTTCGAGCTTCGAGTTCGATGATGGTTTGATCGGTTTGATTACTGATTAGTTAACTTTATCGCATTGTTACTTCCTACTATTCACAGTCGTAAATCGTTTCGCGTCGATTAAACATTCGATTAGTTCGATTCTTGATTAACAACACTTACTCCACATAATACAAATAAAACATAAAGTAGACTAATTACAGTCAAAGAAGTCAACTTGACTTTGACTTTGACTTTGACATTCGAAAACACGGGGTGTTACAAATCCGATGGATGTTTAAGTGCTACCCGAACTCGGGCTATACTTTGTTATTCGTCGTGAGGGTTTTGATTTCGTGAGCTTATCGTAAATGTTGTATTAAGTTACTGACCTAGTTTCATATGCATTGTTATTTTAATTAGGTTATCAGGCTTATCGGTAGGCTAAACTCTGCCCAACTAAACTTGCAATGTGAGTCGTTCTCTTTTTATCAATGGTTTTACTAAATCTCAAATTATTTTCAAGAGTTATAATTACAGGGATTAAGTCATGGTTATCTTAAATCACTGGCAAGTGGGGTATTATGCACATTACTAATTTCTCAGGGTTAGGTTCACCAACCTAACAGTGATAATCATCACTACGTGGGTGAAAGGACCCAATAGTGGTATGACCATCGTCACCAGGGTGTGACACGGCGCCAAATAAAAATAAGATAGTAGCCATTGTAATCGCTCTTATGCTCTAATTCATAGCTATATGTCGTTTTATCAAATTTGAGTGACTCGTCAGTACTTCCCCGCTGATAAAATATTTTTAAAATATGTTTCAGGTGACCTACTGTGAATCAAGGAAAAGTGCTACGGAGCACTAATAAAGCTTGAAGTGGTGGCTCAGTTAAATAAATAAACAAGTTTTGTAAAACAGGGAATTTCTTCGTGAAATTCCTCTATTGAACCTGTAAGTGGTTGAAAGGGGGTTTCATTGACAAGTGGTTTATCAAGGTCATTAAGTTGAACTTGATTGGACCATACTTACAAGTGGTATTTTGGAGAATAAATGATGAGTTTCCCCTAACCTACAAATGGTTTGAAAATCAACAAAACTAATTTTTCGGAAAAACCATTTGATTAAAACAAACTTAAGTGTTTTGAAATCACAATGGGAAAATAGTTTGTTGTGGGGGGGAGTTCTGATTGTTTATGCTGAGTGGATGGCGATTTGAAGTGATTTGATATCAGTTGTCAATTTGTTTGTACAGTTTGTTTTCAAATTTTTCCTTTAAATGTGTTTGCATTTTAGGGGGAGTAAAAATTTCACAGAAAATCCAAAAACATTAGAAAATTTGAAAAAGCCAAAAACATGATAAAATCAAAAATGAGTTTTGTTGTATAAAAGAGGAAATGATAGTACATCAGTGGACGATCACGGCATGCTAAAGAATTGGAAAGTTAAATAGTGATAAACGGTCTCACTGATGATGTGTCAGTAGGTTTTTGCACATTTAATAGATTGTGACGAGATACAAACCTAAATTTCAAACTTGCTTAATTCGTGGGTAACATCTCTCGGATATATGGGTAACCCCTGAAATCTTGTTTGAAGGACCCCTCTTTCTGAGATACTAGGTCTTTATGCTTAGTGATATCTGGGGTATTATCCCGGGACTTCTGATTTTGCAGAAGCAATGGCCTAGTCCTCGGAGAATACTTTACGCTCAGCATAAAAAATGATGAAACATTGCAAAATGCAAATCATGTGCTGTTGTAAAAAGATCCTCTAAAGGGGACCCACCAAAAGCCGAGCCGTCATCTCTCTGCTAAACGGAAATCTGACCTGAGCTCTCATGGTTTCGCACCTAACCCCTTACAGATATCATCTAGGTATACTCACCTGTAAGACTGAATATTGGGATCTGGATACGGGAGTATATTCTGAGGTGGGACACGCGAATAAGTTTAAGTCTCTAAAACACTAATTTCGTATCTTGAAACAGTTGAACTTTGTGTGAAAATTTAAGTGGATCAGTATACTGACAATCTAAGTGAATCGTTTAAAACTTAAAATGAATAAAGCTTAACGGTGTTGGTGTTTTGTCTCAGAAACTGATATGATTCTCTTACACAAACTCACAAAAATATTGTATGTAAATATTTCTTTTCTGCATTTCATTTCGGTTATTTCATAAAATTCCAAAAAGTTTTCAGTGTGTTTTAGCAAAAATTTTGAAAAATCCAAAAAGATTTTCGTCAACTGATATTGAAGAGCTGATTTTCAAAATTCTGAGTGCTGAACATGATGAACATGTTTGGGAGAGTTTAATTGAAAAGTGTTTCAGAGAAAAGAAATTTATTGAAAAATGTTTTTATAAATGATCACAGTTATCCTGATTGTATATTGATTGTAGGGGAGTCAGTATTGGTGCATACAATTTTAAAATTTGTTAATATCTTATTTTTTATGAATCTTATGTGTTGGGTAGAGGATTTGCAGGAAAACCTGGATTCTGATTGAGAGTAGCAATCTAGGATGCGATCCTGATTCTGTAAAATTTAGTCTATGATCTCAGCACAAATTGAGGGGGAGTTGGATTGACAAAGAGCCAGGTTCTGATTCTGAAAGTGCAGATGCTGATGAACTTAAAGAATCAAGAGATCTGATCAAGAGAATTAGAGTGGAACAAAGAGTTCAAGAAAGTTTTTGAAGCCCGAAGACTGATAAAGACTGAAGTTTGAGAAAACTCGACACTGAAGACTCGTCAACATCTGAGGGGGAGTCCGTTGGTGCATACATCTGTCGACTTCTTCTTGTATCGAGTCTTAGACTTAGAATGTTAGATCAGGGCACGTTGTGTGAGAAATGTCAAAGTTTAGGTTGTATAGATGCTGATTTCGCTCCAAGCAGCACATGCATGTGATTCCGCCCGAAACGGTTTCGAGCGAAATCAACATGTTTCTGATTTCGCTCCAAATGGTTCTGGTGTCCTTTCGAGCGGAATCAGGGTCCCTATATATACCCTTATTAGCGAAATCAGTAGTAACGGTCTTGTTTTCCGTACCGAACTGCTGCCGAAGTGCCGTTTGACTGTAATCAGTGTGAAATCATTAATACAAGGCAAATTTAAGAGAATCAAGCTGTTTTTCACATCTGTTTCTTATTTTCCGCATCTGATACGGATTAGAGCTCTTCCGATTGACTCGTTTGGTTCAGAACGTGATCCTACAGACATTATGTATCAACCGACTCCCCCTCGTATGATGTCGTACTCTTGTCTTGGTCTTCAATCTTTCATTCCTAAAACCCGCTTCGTGGACTCCTTCCAATGCTCTTCGAAGCTTTTCTTCGGTTTTTGATAGATGAATGGCGGTTTCTTGCACTTATACCTTGAGATAGAAGCTTTCTTCGTCCTCTTAGCGATCTTCTCAAATATTTTATGTTCTTTCTCTTCTTCTCTATTCTCTAACTCTCTCTAGTTAGTTAGCTGCATTCTCCGTAAATGAATTTCATAAGCAAAACATATCCGAACAACTCTTTGAAATTGCATTGCTTGTTCTCGTTCAATGCAAGCATAGAAGATCTTGTTGAAGAAAAAATCTCAATGTCTTTATCAGATTAGTTCACCAACCACATAGGATCATAAATCCTAATAGTTCTCCAATTTTATCACCTTCACATAGAACGGCCATTGCCTCCCCTGGTTCTAGCTTCTCTCTTAATAAACCTGAGTACATGCTGATTGTATTGATTGAGTTCATAGTTATCTTGATTCTGCACAACTCCTTAACATCCCACAGGGTAACTTTTAATGCCATTGATAACTCTGGAATATTGTACCCCATATTCTCTACGAATAGCAATCTTCTTCAACTTTGGTATCTAAATCCACTAATTATATCACCCATAGAAATATCATTGTGTTGTTTGAAAAACTTCATCAGTCATAGAAACTTCCTTTCATCTTTCAATTCCTTAAACCATTTGAGCCATTGAACAATCGTTTAAGCATCATTCACATGAGGAGTATTTCCTTGGCGTTCTTTAACCTTCCTTTTCAGTACACCTTTAACTTCTTCAGCAAATATCTCGTTGAATGTTGGAAGCTCTTCATTGATGTTATTTGCATATCTTACTTCAGTATTCTCAAAGTCATCTTCTATCTCGACTCTATCATATTCATCAGCATCTATTACCGGTTCAAAAACATAATCCTCTTGCCTGTCATCAATGTCTATATCTTCCAACTCTTTCTCAAAGTCAAACACAATTCTTCTTCAAGTATTCCAGATAACTTTGCTAACTCCTCCTTAGTATAGTTATGCTCAAATTCACCTTTTTCTAAATCATAACCTGCTTCAAGATATATATCAGCTTTTGGATTTGCAGCAAAGAACGTGATTGGTACTGCGTCCGTGACGATTCCTATAGTATCCTCACCATCATCTTTTTGTTTCTCACTGGACTCCCCCTATTAAATATAAACATTCTAATCGAATAAAAGGTAAAAACTAATATAAACCACTCTAAAACTATTGAAAACTATACAACTACATAGGTTAAATGTGCGTATTTTACGACACATCAAAAACCATGGTTGTAGAAATCGTTAGTCGCTAGTCGTTAGAGTGGGGACTAGCGATTAACTGTGAATTAATTAAAATTAATTGGAATTAATTAGGATTAATTATGATTAATGATTAATTAGTGGCTAGTCGGAATTTTTACAACCATGCACTAAAAACTCTAGCTATGAGTGTCAAATTTTGTGAATATTTTATAATGGACATGGGATGTCAAAATATGAATGTCAACAAAAAATCATATTTTTCTATAGTGTTTATCTATTTTTAATAATTTATTATCATAAGCAAACACCAAAAATAAATAATATGCCTAGACCGCCTAGAAAATTCTTAACTTTTTACAATATTTATATTAGAGTTGAATGTCCGGTTGGTCCCTGTGGTTTGCAAATATTGCATACTCGGTCCCAATGGTTCAATAATTACACACTTGATCCCAGTTGTTGTAATTTTTGCACTCGGGTGAGAATTATCACTAACCTATGTTAAATATCTCAGTTAAGTATGTGTTAAATGACAATAATACCCTTAATTGTTAAGAAAATAAAAATAAAACAATATATCTTCAAACCTGCCACCAATTCTTCTTCTTCTTCTACACTAAATCACCACCACCATCTCTCCTACACCTTCGAACACCCACCACCACCATCTTCCCTCCTCCACTACTAAACATAGTTACATTGTTAACTAAAATGACATATGTATGTTTTTTTCATTCACTTCGCTACATTCAGTTTGTATCTTGATGAAACGCAGGTTAACACTGAAGTTAATCTGTGGGGTTATTTCTTCTGTGGGTTCAATCTCCTTTCTTACTTGCTGAAGTGACCTGGATCCTATAAAACAGCAACACCGTTAGTCTCGTTAAGAGGGGAATATGGGGGTTTCCCTCTTAACCAAGCTCCGGCGTGAGAATAAGTATTGTTCTGAGGGAGAATAAACTGTGTGTGTTTAGTGTGTGAGAATAGAGAGCCCAAAGATCCTGAACCTGAATGATGAAGGGTCCTATTTATAGCCGGAGGGTGAAGGAGGGAGGAGCAGCTGTGCCAGCTGTGGATGCGCGCCAGCTGTCCGACCAAGGGGAATATCCTCTTGGTCTGCTCTGCCATGGCCGGTGTAGTGGTACACGTGGCTCGCTTACGTTTGTCCATGCTGGAAACCTTGTACTGGCGTTGTCAGCTCTGCCCCCTGATTTGTCACAGGCCTATGTGGCGCTCTGCGACTGGTGACACGTGTTGTCCTTTTTGTCGGATAGAGCATCTTTGGTGCCACCTGCAGATCTTCCAGAAGTTTCTAGAAGCTTCTGGATTGCTTTGCTGATGTAGGCGCCATGTATGCTCAAAAAGTGGTGTGGTCCTTGCCATGTAGGCAGGGAATTGGGACCATACCTCTTCAAGTACCCCCAGTCCAGTGTGCCTTCTAGTTGAGTTGATCGTCTAGGAGGGATTCTGGACTTATAAGGGTAGTGGTTTTTATGGCGATCTGTATGACGCGGGTGAATTTTGGAGATTTAAAAAATTGAGCCAAACGGACGCACAGCGCCTGGGTTTTGGTACTTTGTAAAAAGTGAGCCAAATGGACGCATCGCACATGGGTTTTGGTACTTTGTAAAAAAGTGAACCAAATGGACGCATCGCGCATGGGTTTTGGCACTTTGTAAAAAGTGAGCCAAATGGACGCATCGCGCATGGGTTTTGGCACTTTGTAAAAAGTGAGCCAAATGGACGCATCGCGCATGGGTTTTGGCACTTTGTAAAAAGTGAGCCAAATGGACGCATCGCGCATGGGTTTTGGCACTTTTGTAAAAAGTGAGCCAAATGGACGCATGGCGCATGGGTTTTGGCACATTTGTAAAAAGTGAGCCAAATAGTCGCATGGCGCATGGGTTTTGGCACTTTTGTAAAAAGTGAGCCAAAAGGACGCATCGCGCATGGGTTTTGGCACTTTTAAAAAGTGAGCCAAGTGGACGCATCGCGCATGGGTTTTGGCACTTTTGTAAAAAGTGAGCCAAATGGACGCATGGCGCATGGGTTTTGGCACTTTTGTAAAAAGTGAGCCAAATGGACGCATGGCGCAGGGGTTTTGGCACTTTTGTAAAAAGTGAGCCAAAAGGACGCATGGCGCATTGTTTCCTTCTAATGGAAGCTTTGTTGTCTTGGGGAGGATATTGATGTGACTGTCTGATGTCCCTGTCTTATCGGAGGTGAACAGGCACCTTTTCAGTTCCCCTCAGTTACTTTCTGTCACGTCGTCAGGCCTTTTACCCATGCTTCACGAAAAAAAAGGTGATGTCTTCTCTCTCTTCTGACGTGCCCTCCCCCTATTGCTTGCTTTTCCTGGGCTCCGACGGCCCACTACCCATCGCATTAAATGCGATGGGTATAAATAATAGGCGGTTAACTTCTTTCTCTTCACTTTTCAAATTTGAAGTGTGACTTTCTCTATCTCCTTCATTCGTTCTCCTTTGTTTGAATACCTTGTTTAACTTCTCATTGTCTTCATCATGTCTCGTGCGAATCCTTCTCAGAGAAAGAGGAAAACTAAAGGGAAAGCTCCTCCTGGCCCTGATCAAGCAGTTATTGGGTGGAAAGAAGAAGAATTCCACAACCTTGTTCAAGGTATGGTTTTTCGCCCTGAATGGGGGGCTCAATACCCAACTGCTGGTTGTGGATGCACCTCCAGGTTACATGACTTTGTATGCTGCATTCTTCCGGGAGGGTAACTTTAGGCTTCCGATTACTAAGTTTACTGCCTCTGTGTTGAGGAATTATGGGCTCTACATTTCTCAAATCAACGCGATTGGGCTTCCGCGTATTACTCATTTTGAGTATATTTGTAGGGCCTACCGTATTGAGCCGACGTTTGAGATGTTCAACGTCTTTTACAGCGTTACTTATGCTAGTGGGTTTTATTCTTTCACCGCGTGGACGGGTGTTTCTCCGGTTTGTTCCGTTCCGCTGAAGAGCTTACACGACTGGAAGCAGAAATTCTTCTACATTCGTCGTGGTGTGATTCCCATGGATATGCATTATCGGTTGGTGGGTGAAGGGATTCCGAAGGTGGATGTTATGGCGGATTATGCTGCAGAAGACTGGTATAAGAAGATAACAAACAAGGCAACTGTTATTTCTCAGTTGGAGGAAATGGCTCTGGTTGGTGCGGGAATGAGTTTGTTGTGGGCACCAAAGAATCCTTTGGGTGTTCCTGTTTACAGTTATCAAGGCAAATGTATGTGATTTTTATAAGATATCTCTGAATTATCTTGTATGTTTTTTCTTATTTCCTTTGTCTTTTGCAGTTGGTTATAGTTTGATAAACGCTGTGGACCCTAAAGCTGCTGGTGCCATGGTTGAGGCCATCCAAGAAGATGGGACACCGACGTGGCTAGACCAAATTCGAGGCCGTTTCTTGCACCCTTCTGATGAAAGTTTCAGTAAATATGCCAATGTTGCCCTAGGTGAAGATGATCAAGATGACCCTGTTGATCCTATTCGAGAGGAAGTTGTTGTTCTCTCAAGTGGGAGTTCTGACGAATCCCCTGAAGGTCTAACTTCTCATTGCGCATGTGCAGGTACCGCGCAGGGTGGTGTTGATGAACCCATTCATGAGGTTGTTGGTGATGATGCAGAGATGCCCGTTGATCCTTCTGCACGATTGGAGACAAGGAAGAAAGCAAAAACTGGTAAGTCTGTGAGAGGGGAGAAAAAGGTGGAGGGCAAAACGGCTGATACTTATCGTAAGCGACCCTCTACTCTTCCTTGTCTAGATTATGTGGTTGTCTCTAATACGTTGTCTGATCTAGGAATTGGTGAGAGGATTCGAGAGTCTGACCCAGACGACCGTACTACATTGACCGAGCATATGAGGAAAAAAGCTCTCGAGGATCATAAACGCAAACTTGATGAGCAGTCCGCTGTTCTTCTTGTTGCGAAAAAAGCTAAGCTCCATAAGGAAGCCCCTCCCGCGCCTTCCGAGTCTGAGATAGATATGGGTGTTTTTAGTGGAGGTCGCGGGAATCTCTTGGAGGAGATATTTGTTGCTTCTGCCCCTCCTGGTAATGGTTCTTACAGTTGCAAATTTCTTTCATGTTTTGTTGAGTTACTTTTAATTGTTGTGGTTGCTTTATGACAGAAGTCAAATTTGGCAAGAAGCCCCGTAAGGTGGATATTTCACAGATCACTCCCCCTGCTTCTCCTCCGTCGAGGACGATTGGCTTGACTCCTCCTCGGGATGATTCTGAGAAGGAGAAGAAAGAAGATGAAACTGTAGTCCGGAACATGGATGAAGGTGGTGGTGATACCGCAGGTGGTGCAAGTGTTGATGATAGGGGTAAGGGTATTGAGACTGAGGTGGAGTCCAGTGAGGCCACTCCCCGTCAGACCATTTATACTAAGCGCCCTTCAAGTGGTGGTGGTGCTACTTCTGGTGCGGTTCGCAGTCCGCAGTTTACAAATGTGCGTGCTGATTCATGGGATACCCACAATCGTGCTTGTGATGACTTGCCGCACGCGCCTCGCTGGAATCTTACTCAAGGTTCTCGAACGAATGATTTGGGTAACTCCCATGACTTCTTTTCTATATCTCTTCCGCCCGCTGAAAGGATGTTCCAGAAGCGATGCATTCGCTTTGAGTTATTAGATGATCATGTTCGCGCCGGAGTTAACTTCTTTGCCTCTGCTCAAGAGATTGTCCGGGATTGGAAATCTATGGGGGAAGAGACAGCTGAGTTTGAGGATGCGAAGAGGGCGTTGGCTGAGGAAAGAGAGAAATTTAATGCTGAAAAGAAAGGTTTGCAGTGGAGGGTCTCTGATGCTGAGCAGAAACTTGAGGAACAAAAACAAATTAACCTTCAAAAGCAGAAAGATTGGGAAACTGCTTGTGAACGCACCAATGCTGAGATGCAATCGCAGCGCGATGTGATTGTTCGATTATCTGGTGAGAAGAAAAAGCTAGCAGATGAAGCCCATCAGGCGCGCCTTGCGTCTGAGAAAAAGGAGAAGGAGTATGTCGATCGTATCGACAAGTTGGAACTCCTTGTGAAGCAAAAAGCTTCTGAGTGTGAGGCTACTGAAAAGCTTCTTGCAGAAAAAACTTCTGAATGCGCAGCCTCTGATGGCCTTGTTGAGGAGGCATCTGCTGATTGCAGATGGTTGCTTTCGCGCGCGGTGCCTTTGGTAACTTCTTCGCTTGTTTTTGTTCCTTTTTTGGTATGTTTTGTCCACTCTTCTTATATTGTTGTTTGCTTGTTTTGCAGCTTGCTGACCGTATTGTGAATTCCCCTGAGCTTGCCACGTATATGTATGAATTGGGTCAGGCGGGATACGATAGTGGTCGGAAGTACGGTTACTCTGAGGGTAAAGCTGCGGCTACTAATAAGGAGAAGGACCACCATTTTGAGCTTTACGCAGAGGATTGTGATGGTAGGTATGCTGCAAAACGCAAGGAGTTTTCCTCCTTGGAATGTGCCGTTGTTAAAGCTGCTGAGAAGCTGGCTAGGAAGATTGATGGTGTTGCCTTGTTAAAGAAGGCCCTTGGGGATGAAGCAAGTGCCGCTGGAGGCGCTGGTACTAGCCACTTTTGATTGGTGGATTCCGGCCTGCGAGCCGCGTATGGCCTTGGGCGGCCTTGTAATTTTGATGACCTGTTTAAACAATTTTATTTTGTTTTACCTGTTATGTGTGTGGACACTGATCAAGTTTGATGTTTGGTATTTTAATATTTACCTTTGTGTTTATGCGAATTTTGTTATCGTCATAATATGTGCATGTGGAATTACTTTGATTAGGTGTCACGAATGAATGATGGCGCTGAAAGGTTATGTTGTGTTAACTACAACGTTTATTCTGTCGAATTTGTGCGCGAGTTGGTTCGTGACTACGAAGTGATCGAGTTACAGGTTATTGTGTGAGCTCAGCTGTGTTCAGCTTTGGGAGCATTACAATGTTTATTTACCTTGCTATCGATATTTTCGTGTTTATGTGGGCACGAAGTTTTGTTTTGGCGTTTTGTTGGCTTTGGTTGTGTTTCTGACCCGGCTGTGCACTTGGTTGTGACGAGCCTTGGAGGTCTACAACGTTTCCTATGGTCGAGCCATTGATGTTTTCGTGTACGCTGTGACAAAAAATTTGCATGAAATAAAAGTAGCCAAACACTTCTTGTATTATGATAAACGTGTTGGCGGTTCAGCCTTTGCGGTTACATGGCTGTTTTACATATAACACTTTCTAAGCTGTTGAGCGTTCCAAGTTCGTGGAACCTCTTTGTCGTCGATGGTGCGCAGTTTGTAAGCCCCTTTGCCGAGTACTGTATCGATAACATATGGACCTTCCCACTTGGGAGCCAGTTTCCCAGGTTTTTCTGCGTTGGAAGCCTCGTTGTCTCTTAAGACGTAGTCTCCTGGGTTGAACGTGCATACTCGGACTTTGGAGTTATAATATTTTTCTAGCTTCGTTTTGTACTTTGCCTCATTGATTGCCGCCATCTCCCTTCTTTCTTCTAGGAGGTCCAGATCGATCCTCCTTTCTTCTTCGTTGTCGATTAAGTTCATGGAGAGCATTCGTGGAGACGGCAATCTGATTTCTGCTGGTATTACTGCTTCGGACCCGTAAACTAGACTGAACGGTGTTTCACCGTTGCTTGTCTTTGGCATTGTTCTGTGGGCCCACAGTATGCTTGGCAGCTCATCAACCCAGCCCCTTCTTTTCTCGCCTAACCTTGCTTTGATACCATCGACAATGCTTTTATTAACTGCCTCTACTTGACCATTCCCTTGCAGGTGCGCAACCGAGGAGAAGGTGTGTTCGATGTGCAATTCTTTGAACCATCGTTCGAGGTCGTCTGCTGCGATGTTTGTGCCGTTGTCAGTGATGATTCTGAGCGGTAGGCCGAAACAGCATATGATTTGTTCCCATATGAATCTCTTGACGACATTTGACGTGGTTGATGCAAGTGCCTTCGCCTCTACCCATTTGGTGAAATAGTCGACTGCGACTATTATGAATTTGACCGCCCCTGGGGCTTCTGGGAAAGGGCCGACCATGTCTATGCCCCATTGCTGGAAGGGCCATGCGGTTGTGACTGGAACTAACACGTTTTTGGGGCGCATTGTCTTGGGCGCATGTCTTTGGCATCCACTGCACTTCCTCAACTCTTTCACTGCGTCTAAATGCATTCCGGGCCAGTAGTACCCGGCATTCATCACCTTTGCCACCACCATTCTTGGCCCGGCATGTATACCACAGATTCCTTCATGGACCTCCCGGATCAAGTAGTTTGCGTCTTCAGCGTCTACGCATCTCAGCAATGGGCCAATGTATGACTTTCTTTATAAAATTCCATCGGCCATCTGGTAGTGCTCGGCCTTGTATTGGATTTTTCTTGCCTCCGCTTTGTTTTCGGGTAGTATCCCGGACTGAAGGTACATGATTATTGGGGTCATCCAAGACGTTGTCCCTGTCTGGATGACGCATACTTCCCGAAGTGGGACAGATGGGTTGCTTAAAACTTCTATGCGCACATCCTTTGCAAGGTGTTGAAAGCTTGTAGATGCGAGTTTACTCAGCGCGTCTGCTGGTTTGTTCTCGCTCCTGTTTATGTGGTGCACCTTGTAGGAATAGAAGGTTTGCAGCAACGTTTTTGCTTGGCCCAGATAGAGCGCCATTACATCTCCTTTGGCTTCGTACTGGCCGTTGATTTGCCCGGCTACTAACATGGAATCCACGTGCGCTTCGATATGCTTGACTCCCATTTTGATTGCTAATCTTAAGCCCGCAAGAAAAGCTTCATATTCGGACGATAGCTTAAGGTGTAATCATGTTCTGCCTTTGGGTTGTACCCTGCGCGCTTAGCTGGTTTGTACGACTCGTGTTCTGGGTGTAGTCTGTTGAACGCTGTGCTTTCTTTGTATGTGGGTTCTTCCTCTTCGTCTTCCCATTCATTGTTCATATTGCGCGCGCCCAGGCGGCTTTGAATCGGCCTTCATTGTAAGTTGGAGTGCTGCACATAATTGCTTTCTGTTTCACCGTAGGTATCGCGCGTGACGTGCGCGCTGGGCTTTCTGATGTTTGGTGCAGGTCCTTTTTCTGGGCGTAAAGTCCATGCATTGATCTGCTGAGTCGTGTGTGTGCTCAGAGATCGTTGCGGTGGAGTAGCGAATGCCGACTGATTAGCTTGTGCCTGTAGCAAAGCTTGTTGTGCGCTGAGCTGCGTATAGACGAGGTTTATAGACGCCATTTGTTCGGCATACAGGAAGCCAGAGTTTTTCCTTCGGGTAGCCCTAGAAGTGCAGAGAAATTTAGTTGTGCTTGATCTGATGGGGCTGAGGGGCCAGCTCCATGGCTTGGTGTTTGCACTGGTGGGGGTGTTTGTTGGACTACCCCTGGTGGAGTTTGAAAAGTGGCTCCGTTTGTGGTTTGAGTGATGACTAGCGGGAGCTTGGAAAATGGGCCCAGTTGTGGTTTGGCTAGCAACCCTGGACGCACTTCCAAAAATACTAGGAAAATCATTGTTTGTCTGCCCTTCCTGAATGATTTCGTTCTTTGACCCCTTTGGACGTGTGTTGTGTCCGAAACGAGCTCAAAGGAAGAAACTTCTCCATCTATGTAGTGTGAAGGGTTTTGTTCAGCCATTTCTACGAGTGTTTTTCGAAAAGAAAAGAGATGAGATTGGTTTTGCAAAAAAGCGGATGGCGCCAATGATGAAACGCAGGTTAACACTGAGGTTAATCTGTGGGGTTATTTCTTCTGTGGGTTCAATCTCCTTTCTTACTCGCTGAAGTGACCTAGAACCTACAAAACAGCAACACCGTTAGTCTCGTTAAGAGGGGAATATGGGGGTTTCCCTCTTAACCAGGCTCCGGCGTGAGAATAAGTACTGTTCTGAGGGAGAATAAACTGTGTGTGTTTAGTGTGTGAGAATAGAGAGCCCAAAGATCCTGAACCTGAATGATGAAGGGTCCTATTTATAGCCGGAGGGTGAAGGAGGGAGGAGCAGCTGTGCCAGCTGTGGATGCGCGCCAGCTGTCCGACCAAGGGGAATATCCTCTTGGTCTGCTCTGCCATGGCCGGTGTAGTGGTACACGTGGCGCGCTTACGTTTGTCCATGCTGGAAACCTTGTACTGGCGTTGAGCACATCTAACCGGACCCTAAATCTGGTTGAGGGGTTGTGTCGCTTTAAACTGCGAGACAGGATGGTCGGAGCGACGGTGGTTCAATGGCGGCGTGCTGCAGACCGCCGATCTTTCTCTACAGTATACCTCTGCTGATGTAACTTTCACGTACTGCTGGTGGAGGGGAGAGTTCTGGTGGTGGAGGGGAGATGGTGGAGGTGGGTGTTTAGTGGTGGAGGACTAAAGATGGTGGTGGTGGTGTTCAGTGGTGGTAGAGGTGAGATGTTGGTGGGTGTTTGGTGGTGGAGGAGAGATGGTGGTGGTGCTTGTGGTGGTGGTGGTGGTTTACGGAAGAAGAAGAATTGGTGGTAGGTTAGAAGATATATTGTTTTATTTTTATTTTTTTAACAAGTAAGGGTATTATCGTCTTTTAATACATACTTAACTAGATATTTAATATAGGTTAGTGATAAGGATCACCTGAGTGCAAAAATTACAATGACCGGGATTAAGTGTGTAATTATTGAACCACAGAAGACATTCAAATCTTTATAATTAATAATAATAAGCTTGTACACCAAAAATCAAGTGAAAATGATAAGGGAAATTGCATTTTTATTTATGGCTAATATCTACACTTTAATGATTTTTTATTGCATATATTAGCAAAAATACTAAAAATATTATCTCCCCCCCCCCTCTTTCTCACATTGTCCAGTTTCGTTCGTCTCCCCCTCCCCCGCTAACACTGCATCATCACTGCAACACATACCTCCAAAAACCACCCCATCGTCGCATGCCGCTCCCACCATCACAATAACCACCATCAAAGACCCGCACAACCACGAAACCCTTATGTTCTATTGGGATTTGAGCATAGATCCATTTGTTTCTATGGTGGTGGTGGTTCTTTAGATGACTATTAAGGGTTTTACATGGTAAATACATATGATCTGCCCCTAATGTTTTGATGTTTCAAAACAAATTTAACAGGTGATGGGTGTTTGTTGTTACAGGTGGTGGTTGTTTGGTAGTTGATGGTGGCGATGTAGTGGTGGTGATGTAAAGAGGGGAGGAGCAAAAGAGACTGTGTCTTAATAATAATAATAGTAATAGTAATAGTAATAGTAATAGTAATAGTAATAGTAATAGTAATAGTAATAGTAATAGTAATAGTAATAGTAATAGTAATAGTAATAGTAATAGTAATAGTAATAGTAATAGTAATAGTAATAGTAATAGTAATAGTAATAGTAATAGTAATAGTAATAGTAATAGTAATAGTAATAGTAATAGTAATAGTAATAGTAATAATAATAATAATAATAATAATAATAATAATAATAATAATAAAAGTAAACTGCCATTTTGGTCCCTGTGGTTTGGGCACTTTTGCCATTTTAGTCCAAATCTCAAACTTTTTACATCTGGGTCCCTTTGGTTTGTATTTTGTTGCCATTTTAGTCCAAAATCCAAAAACCCTCTATTTTGACTGTTGAAAACTGATCATTTTGTCCTTTAGTGCAGGGGCATTTTGGTCATTTTTTAAATCTTTTTCTATTTAATGTCACTAGATAGAAAAACCCTAACACACATTTCTCAAGTCCAGCAGCACACAAAGACCATGTTCTCTCTCAGATTCAGATCCGGCGACCGGACTCGCCGTCGAGGATCTCCGGCGCCACACCTCCGACGAACCACCACACCACAACCCTCTGCTC
Organism: Helianthus annuus; assembly: GCF_002127325.2. Taxonomy (NCBI): domain Eukaryota; kingdom Viridiplantae; phylum Streptophyta; class Magnoliopsida; order Asterales; family Asteraceae; genus Helianthus; species Helianthus annuus. Next base: position 76,854,026 of record NC_035449.2, read on the forward strand.
TTCCCTCTCTTCATTGGTCACCGGAAAACAGCCGGTTCCAGCCGTAAACCTGACAACAAACACCCACGACAGCCCCCCTCCTCCGATCCTTGTTATTCTGGTCACTGCTCTCCCTCCCCTCGGCCTCTCTCTCTCACTGCTCTCCCTCCCCTCGGTGGAGCCGGCGACCTGCAGATGATGAGCTCGATGGCACCGCCCCCATCTACCACCACCTCCCCCATCTCTCTACATCATTCAAGCACTCCGGTGATCAATCTCGACAACTCCAACAACGGTTCATCCACTTCTGGTAAGTGAAAATGTGAGTATTTGGGGATTTTGGGTGTTTTATGAAGTTTCTAGTGAATATTTGGGGATTTTGAGTTTTTGTTTCTAGTGAATATTTGGGGATTTTGGGTGGTTACGGTGGTGGATTTGAGGGTTTTTCATGGTGGGTTTTCGGCGGTGGATCTGTATATATGAGAGAGATTTTGTAGAGAGAGTTAAGGAATTGGTTTGATGGTGGAAGTGGTCTGGTGGTGGTGGTGGTGGTGGTGGTGTATGGCAGGAAGGAGAGAGAAAGGTAGAGAGGGGTGTATATTTGGGGTCTTTTAATAAAAGAAATTGATTTAATGAAAATTAAATGGACCAAACTACCCCTGCAGATAAAGACAAAAAAAGGACCTTAAAACAGTCAAAAATGAGATATTTTGAGTTTTGGACTAAAATGGCAACAAAATGCAAACCACAAGGACCCAGATGTAAAAAGTGCCCAAATCACAGGGACCAAAATAGCAGTTTACTCTAATGATGATGATGATGATGATGATGATGATGATGATGATGATGATGATGATGATGATGATGATGATGATGATGATGATGATGATGATGATGATGATGATGATGATAATAATAATAATAATAATAATAATAATAATAATAATAATAATAATAATAACAATAATAATTAGTATAAAAATATAAAAAAATAAAATCCAGGTGTTAAATGTCATTTAATAATAATAATAATAATAAAGAAGAGTATATTACATGCTAAACATATTGTTCTGATTTTCATAAGTAGTTATAATCCTAATTAGTATCACCGAAACAATATAATCTACACTATATCTATAATATATTATAATGCATAGGGATGAGTATTTTAAGGTACCCAAAAAATAAGAACTTTTCATTCTCTTTATTTATAGAAAGACCCCTAAAATGAAGGTAGTTTGGTCTTTTAAACACTGTTTATTTTTTAGCTCCTAAACTTATTACACTTAAATCCCTGAGGTTTTAACAAAACTATAGATAACTAGTTACAATTCACTCATCCACAACAAACTTATAATTTTTTTAGGTATTCTTGACATATCTTATAAACTATACTGTTTAAAAAAAAATCCGACGTTTCAGTAGTTGTCTTGTTCAATATCGATGCACGGATTAAAAGGTAAAAGTCAATAATGCTTTAATGTACAAGTAACTAATACTTGTGATCTAATGCGCCTAATCTACAAATATGGCCTCCATCTATGCAAACAAAAACAAAAAGAATTAAAAGTGCTGTAACATAAAATGAAGATATTATGTGTCACTTTTTATTTTATTAAAACTGCCTAATATCTATACTTAGATATATGGTATAAAAACTTAAAACTAACCACAACAAACTTCCTAAATAAAGGGGGGACAAATCTAAAATTAAATCCTAATGCACTTATATAGTTACTACTATAACTACATAGTAGGACACCCCTATATCTATTACTAAACAGAGTTAAAAGAATGGATCCAGTTCTGAATTCAATTGTTGCGAAAAACCAAGCATGCGAGATTGAAAAATCTAAGGTCAGATCTGTTATATTGCAGCAGTGAACAATTGTTTTCTTTATTTACTTTTATGTGAATGTTAACTTATCTGATTTTTCAGATTCGGTTGCATGATGAACATGCCAATTTAAACAAACCAATTGTCAAACAAGCTTCTAAGGTATTGATTTTGCTGGTTTTTAAGTATTATTTTTGTGTATATCTTTCATATTAACATGTTCGTTATGTTATTATATATGTGTTTTATTGCAGGATGATGGTGATAAAAGTGTTGATATTATTTCTTATGATGCAATGTTTAGTCCATACAAGTCTAATCTTCAACGTAAATTTAGTGAAGAGGTAATTTTAAGGTTTATTTAATCTTTTTTTTACCTTTTTATTCACTTTTTGTCCTTTAAGGATCAGAAGTTTGAGACTCAAAGAAATAGATATAAGAGACTCTCTGAATGGAAATGGAGTAAGGCTATTAATTTAGACGATTCCGAGGACAATGACAAAAAAGAAGAATTAGAAGATACTACCGATTCAAGCACAAACCAGAAAACCCGATTAAAAATACCTCAAGTGTCAATTCAGAAGCGGAACAGATTTCATGCAGTCTAATATGAAATCTAACAAGTGTGTTTATGTTTTTTTTCATTTACGCTTGTTATGTTTGATCTAGATGTATGAATAAAGGTTAATTTATATTTGATCTTTATTTTTGGTGTTAATATAAAGTAGTTATTGACCATATTAATAAAGTTTAAAATAAAGTTAGTATCTTAAATTTACAACTCAACTGAACTTATAAGTTCATATCCAAAAGTTGCAATAAATAGATATTGCTAGTAGATATATTCAAGCTGAAATTATAAAGTATTGCAGTTATTCTTGGAAATTAATCTAATAATTTGCATTTCTTAATTAAAAAATAATAAAGTAATAAACTTTAAAGCTAAACAAAAAACTTGAACTTATTATGATATAAAGTAAATAAAGATATAAACTCTTAACATCCTATTTTTTTATAAAGATTGTTTTTAAAATTTTATAAAAAAATATAAATTATATATATATATATATATATTAAAACGAAATTTAACAATTGAAGTTAAAGGTGCAAAACGTACTTACGAGTCAACTACTATTTTTTATTTTTTATTTTTATAAAAACAAAAATTTTAAACTTAAAGTTTATTGGATAAGTACCATGTGGAGCTTTAAAAAAAGTTATGAACTTTAAAGAATAACATTATAAACTTTATCATTTAACCAACAAAATAAACTTACTTTACAACTATAACAACTTATCTTTTATTTTTTATCATTTGATTAGTATTTTTATTAAAAACGAAACTTTACATGTGTAAAACAATTTTTTACTTTATTTATAAACAAAACATTTTGTTTTTATAAAAAAATAATTCTTTTATAAAAATATTTTGTAACAAGTAATATAAATAAAATACTCCAGAAATTTACAATCTTTACTAGATAAATACTAAACTGTTTTTCAAATTTTTAGGAATTATAAGTTCAACTATATTGTTATAGATAATATTAGTCAGTTTCAAAAGAATTTTTTACCATCTTGACTAGATACATAGTAGATTGTGTTAGGAACTACTTTTAGGGATTATAAGTTAAAAGTAGACTCACATAGATAAGATTAGTTAGGAACTAAAAATCTGAACTTAGTATGATATAAAGTTAATAAATATATAAACTCTTAACATCCTATTTTTTTATAAAAATAGTTCTTGAAATTTCATAAAAATATAAATTTTTTATATTTGTAAATAACAAAATTTAACAATTTAAGTTAAAGGTCTAAAACGTACTTACGAGTCAAATACGATTTTTTATTTTTATAAAAACGAAAATTTTAAACTTAAAGTTTATCGGATGAGTACTATGTGAATATTTTAATAACTTTTCTTTTATTTTTTGTCTTTTGATTATTAATTTTTATAAAAAAACAATATTTTTTGTCTTTTGATTATTAATTTTTTATAAAAAAACAAAACTTTACATATGTGTCACATTTTTGGCATATATCCACCACAATAATGTTATCATAAATATTATACGAATAAGAAAACTACGAGAAACGAGTGCCGCAATGCAAAGTGTCGCTCTCGCCGTATCGCGCGGGCACCCTACTAGTTATAATACATGAGGGAGAGCCATTTTAAAATACCCAAAACATAAGAACTTTTTCCCTCTTAATTTATAAATACACTTTAAAAATAAGGGTAAATTGGTCTTTTAAACAATAATTATATTTTAGCCCCTCATCTTATTATACTTAAATCTCTAAGTTTTAACACAATTATTGGTAATTAGTTACACTTTTCTCCCTCCACAATAAACTTATAATTCGTTTACGTATTCTTGTCATATCTTATAAACTATAATGTTTTAAAAAAAATACAAAACTACCGTGACGACCTACTCATTTTTGTCTACGTTTCGATAGTTGTCGTGGTCAGTATTAACGTGTGGATTAAAATGTAAAAGTAGATGATGCCTTAGTGTACAACTGATTAAAACCCAACGTACTTGGTTATTATCTCAGAATGTCAAGTGACTAAACCCTCATCTTTAACAAAATCATAGATAATTAGTTAGTAACTATTACACTTTATTCCTTTATAAAAAACTAACCCCCCTCCCCCACCCCACCATCACGATTTTTAAACGGTCATAACTTTTTGGTATGTTAATATTTTTTTTTTAAATTACACTATATAAACGAGTATTTTAATCTCTTTAGTTTAAGTATAGTATTGTTATAGTTTTTTATACTTTTTAATTAAAAAATGATATGTTGCGTGATTAATAGTGTCTAAGGGTAAGTAATAACTGAATCGTTAACCGAAACCGAACCGAAATCAACCAAAAATTTAGAGTTAACTGAAAACTGATTAACCGAAACCCGAATTAACAAAAAACGGTTATCGGTTTTTTGTACCCTCTTTTAACCAAAATTAATTGAACCGGACCATTAATATTTTCATATATTTCTAGGTTTTATACCTTCAGTTCATGTTTTCATATTTAGACCCCCATTTTATTTACCTATACATCCATTTCATGTATTTATACCTAAATTTCATGTAATTCTAATCAAAAGTTTAAGCTTAGTTTGGTTTTGGCTATTAACCGAAATCAAAAACTGTCAATCTATCTGAATAAACCAAACCGATTAGCTGAAAAACAGAATGGTTAATAAAATATACTAATCGATGACCTTGATTTCGGTTGAGGATAATAATCTAACCAACCAAACAATGCACACCGTGGCAATGTCTATGTTTCCCGTCGCATCGAGCGCGCACCTATCGGTTATTAACCAAAACCGGTTATCGGTGTGCAATAACTAAATCGTTAACATAAACCAAACCGAAAATAGACGAAACCGAAATGAAATCAACCAAAAACTGAATTAACTAAAAACCGAACTAACCAAAAACTGGTTATCAATTTTGTTCTAATCTCGTTTAACACAAATTAGCTTAACCGAACCGAATCATTCATATTTTCATATATTTCTAACTTTTATACTTCCAGTTCATATATTTCATATTTTATATATCCATTTCATATATTATATACTTTCATTTCATGTATTTATGCCTCAATTTTATACATTTCTAAGCAAAGGTTTTAGCCCAAGTTTGGTTTTTGCTATTAACTGAAATTAAATGAACCAAACTAAAAACGGTCAATCTAACCGAATAAACAGAAGTGATTAACCGAAAACCGATTGGTTAATAAAAAACTAACTGGTAACTTTGGTTTCGGCTTCAGTTGAGGATAATAACTGAACCTACCGAACTATGCATAGTGCAATAAAATGGATTACCCGATTACTTCGCTTTTGATGTATATCTATCACAATAATGCTACAATAAATATTATATGAATGAGAAAATTATCAAAAACGAGTATTGCAATACGATGTGTCGATCCCGTATCGCGCGGGTATCCTGCTAGTGTCACACCCCGATATTTCCACGTATTACCGGTGGGCCCGGTGGGGAGTATCGTGACATAGTTGATATCATCATAGACAATTTATCACAGTTTAATACACAGCGGAAGCAAAAGATAATAACATTACAAACCGATGGAGAGTAATATCAAGTATTACAAAAACGGTTGTAAAAGATCCACAGGCGGATCAAATTTAAAAGGATCATTGTTCAACAGATTCTTAACATCTAAGCTTGCAAGACTCTTTATTGATGCTAGGAGAAGCCAGCCTATTTCGATTAGTACCTGCACTTAATCTTTTTGGGAAAATACGTCAGTTTTCACTGGTAAATACAATTAACCGACTCATTTTGAAAATGTTTAAGAAAATTGATTTGAATGCACAAGGCACAAAATATCTTTTATAACTTGGGATAATTATTTAAAAATAAACTTGTTAAAGAATTACATGTTTATTATACGTTCAGTAGCCCGGGCTGAATACCAGGTTAAAGATTAATAAACACACCACATAATATATCCCACGGCGAGTTATTCTCGAACAGGTGGGTATATTATTTTTACATACGCACCGGCAGGTGTATGCCTACACCCCGTGCTTAAGTCGTGGCCATTTCAATGAATGAGCCGAGGATATCCAGGACATGGTCATTAACACCCCCCCCCCCCAAAGGCTTAAAACAAACAAAACAGATTAAACGGGCCATCTATATAAATTAACCTTCATATGATTAAAAATTCAATGCCCGACCAAGCGGTATTTTATATACCGTACCCCAAGCCCATATAAGGGAAAATAAGTTAAAAGTATTTACCTGAGCAAATTATTCAATTTATCCCAGCCGTATATAATTGGCAAATGCAGATATCTTTTACTGGGCTCCTAAATCTGGAACGAACGTTTTAATAACCTATTAGATTCCTAACGGGTCTTAATTAAGCCTAAGCTTAGACCGGTTAGTTTTAAAGGAAGATATACGGTTCAAAATGCAAGATTAAGCGAAGACCGAATTAGAATGTGGTTTAGACCTGACAAGTTTAAAGACTTGTATAATATGGGTAAACTAAACACATTCTGGATTTTGAGATAGAAATGATAAGGTTTGACCCCTTTCGGTTAATTTATGCAAACTAGTTACGTAAACCGTACCGAACGCGAAAAATGCATAACGGGTAAACATATGAGTCATGAACAAGTTTCCTAAGTTAATATGCCTTAAATATGTTGGGATATCAGTAAGATACCTTCCATTATGCCTAAAACGAATTTAAACTCAAATTAAGCCCCGTAGGGGTATTTTGGTCATTTTAAAGGTTATAAATGGGATTAAATATTAATCTGAGGTTCAGGTCTGATATGATCAGTAAAAATACCTAATTTAATAAGTTATATCAGTAGGGTATTGCATATATGTGAAATTTATCATTTATAACCAAACTATGCACCGAAGGGGCATTTTGGTAATTTCATATAAGCTTTAAAGGTCAAATCTGGAAATCTGAGTTAAAAAACTTTTGCTTACTGTTAAAGTATAAAAATTTACTAAAAATATCAGTAGGTATCAAGTCTTATATGCCAAAAATAGTTTTAATCTATACTATGCGTTTAAAACGCGTAAAAAGTCGCTTTTAAGCGATTTTCGGGTTATATAAGAAAAGCTGATATTTTTATCTTTCCAGAAGGCTTAAAATATTTTATTTATCATATAAAATCAGTAGCAAAAAGTTTGGTATCAAAATGTTATGTAAAACTCATTTTATTCAAGAAAATGGTATAACCGACAATTACCGAATTAAAGCAAAAACCCTATGTTATGCTCAGCTTAAAAATAAATAAAAATCTTCAAAAATCCCAAAATATTATATACATCAGTGGGTAAAATTTTTGGTGTCAAAATTCGGGTTTAAATAGGCTTTATGCCAAATATGCCGTTTAATTAATAAAAAGCTTTCAATTTACGCTATTGAGCATAACTCTTAATCTAGACCTCAAACTGATGTCAAATTTTTAGGACAAGTTTATAAATCAGTAATAAAGGTTTTTGTCCTCTCACATTTTCAAAAATCTCGTTTTAAGGTCAAAAGGGCATAATGGTCAACTTTTAGGCATATAACGAAAACATGCAAATGAATCGGATAAATTAGGAACCAAGTTGTATAATCACAGAGGGTTATACTAACATATAACTTAGTCCTAATGGAACTCTAAGGCATGTCTAAACTAAGCTAAATCGGGTCAGAACTGAAAGTCAAAGCAAAAGTCTACTTTTGCGAATTTCGGTTCCGAACCGAGCCTAAACTCAAAATTGTCGGGTTGAACATGCTTAGACATGTTCTTACATTAATTACCAAGTTATATGAGTGATAAAATAGGTTTCATGGCTTCTACATTGTTAATTATGTGTTTATTCGAAAATTAGCTTTCTGTTGACTTTTTATAATTAAGTTTGACCCGACAATTGACCTAGTTAGAGTGGGAATCAGAGGGTGCCCTTTTAAGGGTTTATTACCCACATAATTACCAACTCATAGCCACTTTCAATTCAAAAAATGACTAGACCATTAGTGATTAATCACTAAGCCAAACCTTAATTACGACGGTTTTGACTTTAGGCCATTAAACTAATAAAACACGAATTAGAGAGGTTAAGGATGCTTACTGAAGTACTTAGCACGATTTAGGAGCTTAGTGAATCTTGCTTGAGGTCCAGAGAGCTCCAGAAATTCAGTTTGAATGATTTTCAAATGAATGAAAAAATGTTGCAACTTGGAACTCCTTATATAGCATTCAAAACCTCACAAGATTGCTCCACACAAGTCTAGGATTGATCCCATATGAGTCCAAGTGCCCCCATATGCATGAAATACCACTAGTGCAGCCCCTGGGATCGAATACCATGCATATAAGTCGGTTTAACAGGCTGCACAAGCACCTGTCATGCATTTTGGTCGCTGGTGACTTCCAGGCGGCCCGCGTAAGACATAAGGGAGTCTTACGCGGCCGGTATGATTCCCAGATCCGGTCACCAAGTTTGCCAGATTTGCACATTCGGTCCCTGGTCCTTCAAATCTTTATTTTAACTTGTTTTATTGCACTTTTAACCCTCTAACTTGACTTTTAAGGGCTCCAAGTCATAAACAAACTTTGTTAAGTCCCCGGTTAGATTTACAATCACTCGAAAAGCCTTAAATTTCAACGTTGACGCTTTTAACCCCTCACTTACGAATGTTAACGTAATTTCTTCATATGATATCGAAACCTTGTGAAATTTTTATCACTCATTCTCGGGAGCATAATTAATCGTTACAAAGCTTTGGGTTCGATAAATGGTCACTCAGAGGTATAATTTAAACATGTTGACACATGTAACCCTTGCAGTTTGTAAATTTTAACTTTCTTCCACAAACGGTTTCATACGATTCATAATTCATTCGTTTAAGGGTATAAACATCGTGTAGGGTTGTTGAAAGGTATAATTATCAATCGTTGACACTTTGAATCCTTTTACACACATACTTTCTTTGTTTGTCAACTTCAGTCCCTCTAAAATAATTCTTTACACGTCTAAAGTCCATGACCCGTGTTGATATTATATTGGACGTGATTTTTACGAGGTGTTACATCTAGTCTATACTAATAAATGAACCCACTAAATGCCACATGACATTTTCTTCTTCCACTAAATGCCACATGGTATTTTTCTTATTTAATACAGGTTTTTTTTGTTATTACTTATTAATGTTACAATTAATAGAGAAAATTATCAAAATCGTCATTGAGGTTTGGGCATGTTTGCTAGTTTCATCCAAAACAACTTTTTTGTACCATATCGTCCCTCTGTTTTGAATCTTTTTGTCATTTTCATCCAAACGCCTACTTTTTTTTGCCATAATAGTCCCTGAGTTTTTGGTTTTTTTTTTTTTTTTGCCATTTTCATCTGAATGTCTAACAAAAAAACAATACAAATTAGATGTTTTGATAAAAATGACAAAAGGTCCCAAAAATGAAGGATGATTTTGGCAGTTTACCTTATTAATATAATATATTAAGATAAAGGATATTGATCCAATAACTCTAATATTATTAAATATTAAATAATATATAACATAAAGAATTTGATCTAATTCGCATGGGTCTAATCTAATTAATTTATATAATTATTAAATTCTGTTTAACTTATGGCTGTAATTTAATTTAAGATCAATTATATATATATATATATATATATATATATATATATAGGGTCAGGATTTAGAGAAAACGGTAGAAAGTGTGAGAACGGTGAGAACGCTTATTGATCGTCCGATCAAAACAATCTATGGACTAGATTGGCGCGGTGGGATTTACGGTAAATAACATCAATTTTATTACGTGGACGCGCTTCATTACGGGTAAAAAAAGGTAAAACGTCATTTCTCACATAAACGCCATTGAAAAAATAAAACGCCAAATAAATACAAAACGCCAATTTTATCACTGCGTACTTTTTTCTGGGTTTTTATTTAAGCTCTCTGCTACAAAAACGCCACAAAATATGAAATGCCATAATATATAACGCCAAACCTTACATCCGGATAAATGTTAATTACATTTTTTGTTATAAAAAATAATATCCCGCCTAAACTACGTGCCAAAAAAATTCTATAAATAGAAACGTCTCACCACCTTCCGTTTCTCACACCAAAAAAACACACAAAAAATACAGTGCTTCCTAAAAAAAATACAACTCAATGTAAAATGCCAAAATATACAACGATGGCAAACATCTTTTCTTTGATACTCAGTAATGTTCTGCATGAAGTTTCGCTTAAAGATTTGTTACGTGAGTGTACTAAGATTTAGCTGCATGAGATGGACAAAATTCAAAAAAAGACGGACTGATGACACCCATATGTCATTCTGTCATCTTTGTTCTTGAAGAAGGTTTGGATGAGAAGAAGAAACCTATACCAGTGTAAATGCTACTTTGGCCTCGAAGATTATAATGAAGACGACGGGCAGATAGCTTCCACCCATAAAGGGTTGATCTATATCTCCAACATCCACAAAGACAATTCAACACATGAACAAAGAAAATAAACCATGCCAACCCAAAACGCCATTTATTTGTCACAGTTCTTGTAGAAAAAAAAAAAGAGACTGATGACACTGAAGATTTAAATCATAAATTGCTTATATTTTGTTTTTTTTTAATTTTCTTTATCTCTTGTTTGTTTTGTAATTTCAGTTAATAAACAACAAAAGCACATTAATACTATAACGAAATATATAATAAAACGTCAAAATGAGCAAATGCTTTTAGAAAGCCATGATGCCATAAAAACGCCCCAAAAAACTACCAAACTATAATAAAATTACTTTGAACTACTATTATAAAAAAAGCGTGAAACAATGTGCAAAGAATATAAAACAAAAAAAAAGTCCAATCGTTATCTAACCGCCATTGGAAAACAAAACGTCATAATTACAGCCATCAAGATTAGACGTGTTACAGCATAAAAACAGTTGAGTCTGAAAACAAAACACGGTAACTGCAAAAAACAGTAAAATGAAACGACGGAAAAACATAATTACTAACATTTATTATATTAAAAGCAAAATACTTGGGAAATTAAATTTATTTATCTTTTTTAAAACGCCATAATTACCTGTCATGCGCAGGGAAAAAAAGTCAATATAAAAGAAGACCATGAGAATACAAGCTCAAACAGGCCAAAAAAATTGACTAAAACGCCACATATAGTACAAAACGCCAAAAACTTTAAAAATGGCTAAGGTTATTGCATGGAGGTTTGAAAGGAAAGAGAAACGATTCATCATAAAGTTCTCTGATATGAGAAGGGTAAATGTAAGGACAATCAAAGCCATACTTGGAATGAGTGAAGGGGTTTAGAAGGATATCCTAGCCCTCGGGGTTCCAATGACCAACGATTGTGAAAGAACCAGAATTGTAATAAAAAGACTGAGGGAAAATTTCCAGCAGAAGATGATGAAGATGATGATGATATTGACGATACTCCTATACCAAAACTTAGCAGTTGGGTGATGCATGAGGAAGAAGGAACGCTTAAAGTGACTTATAAAAACGGGGTGCAATATTCATTGCCAATGGAAGAAATGTTGAAGACATGGTTTGTTAGTGCATTTATGTCTATCGCCTCTGTCAAGACAGTTCGTAGCAGAAACAGTTTAAATGTGACAACTCGAATTTCCAAGATTCCTATTTCGCATTTATTGCACGTTCATTTATTGTTTAGTTGTTTATTTGCACAATTGATTGCTATGGAATTGTATACATTTTGATTCAATGAAGTGTATTGCGTGTTTGTGCATGGTTATGTGTTAATTGTGATAGACTTGTCAAATGCATAAACTTGGTGGTGAAACTGTGAAATTGTTTGAGATGGTGCATCATTGTAAAATATAATAATAGAGGGTGTAAAGAGTCATTAGTGAAACATAAATAATACTTAACCCTAAATCATTCACTAAACCTCACACAAGAAACAAGGCACGTACTTTCATTCTTTGGTTTTCTCTGGCAATCATCACATCATCATTGGCAAGCTATTCATCACTTTCGATTTCCACATTTTCTCTAGAATCAACACAAGGTAAATGATTATTGTTTATTGATTGTTTGATTGTATCAATTCTTGGTTATTAGAATACTTGTAAACCCTAGCTTTGATTTGGTGGTTCTGTGCTTTAATTTGATTCTGATTATTGTAATATGATAGTGATTAGTTGTGTAATGGTTTGTTTGTGTCAAGATACTTGATATGCTACAATTGTGATTGATAATTGGATTAAATTGGTTGCCAGTATATGTAAATAGGGTTTCACGATTGTATGAGTATAAGAACGTAACCGTTACAATCAGTACAATGGAATCGAATATCTAATGAAATATGCTTGTCTGAGTTTCGTAACCCTAATGTTAATTGTCTGAGTTTTGTGCATGATTGAGATGTCTGAGTTTATAAAATCAACATTGTCCGAATTATATGTACATGACCCTAGTCCGACTTTTAGATGATGCATGTGTCCGAGTTTTGTGAGTAATCTCATGTCCGACTTTTAATTAACCAAAAGATCCGACCTTTTATGTTGATTAAGTGTCCGAGCTTTTAATAATAAACACATATGGGGATGTCCGAGTTTTTGCATGTAAGGGAAGGGGTGTCCGAGCTTTAACCCCCACCCCCTTATGGTCCGACCTTTGGCTTAGATATGTCCGAGTTTCTGGATCAAGTGTGGTCCGAGTTTTGGCATAGATCAAGGGGGTCCGACTTTTAAACCCCCACTCCCCTTGGTCCGAATTTTTAACCCCCACACACATTGGTCCGAGCTTCATAAGGGGGTGTGATACTGTCCGAGTTTTGGGAGGGTGTTGGTCTGATGTGATGTTAACCCTGTTATTTGCAGCCTGTTATTTGCACGTAATCCTGTTCATTATATAACGTAGTTAATCATGTAAACATTATCTTTGCTAAGTTGTGAACTCTAATTACTTGTTAACTCTCTTAAGTTAACTAGTGCAGTTAAGTCGATATTCCTGTTACATGTGTTAACGGTGTTAAGTGTTAACCACGATAAGTGTAATAGTTCTGCGAAAACATGTTATCTGGTTAAGCATGATGATCTTGTTAAACACGATGACCCTGTTAATTGTGTTACTGAATAACCTTGTACGTATTAACCAAGAACACTATCGTATGTGATACATGATGTTAATTGTCAAACGCTTTGTGATATAGATTACCTACGTATTAATACGAACATGAACTGATTTATTACACATGCATACAATAGGACTTGACTGATTACTTGTGAGTGCATACCCTAGCATACCGAGCAAACCAAGGTGAGTTCACACAGCCAAGGCATGGGGTTCCCAGGGTGGGAATGGGATTGATTTATTTATTTGTACTTCTCTAGATAATGGAACGTAGAGATATGATCCTCGGGTGAGGAAGGTGATTGGTTAAGATACTGCTAGACTAGTGATGCTTATAGAACTGATCTTCGCACACACGCCGGGGTTGGCTGCGATAATATGACTGATCTTCGCACACATGCCAGGGTTGGCTGCGATAATATGACTAATCTTCGCACACATGCCTAGGAAGGCTGCGAACTATACACTTAAACTTCGCACAGGTGCCGGGTGGCCGCGATACAAACATACCTAGTCTAGAATACTTGAGAACTTTCCCTAATCTTCGCATACATGCCTAGAGGGCTGCGATACGAACTAATACGATATTTGACCTAATGAACGAACACAAGGTTCACAATACGGATACTATAACTAAACAATAAACATTTCACTTGGGAAACCCCCACCATCTATGAATACGTTTGGGAAACAGGGTAAACTGGTTAATCATGTTTTCAATTATGGGAAACCCCCACGGCAAGTAAGCCAACTTAAGACAAACTATGTTTTCGTAAAACACTTAAAACGAACATCCAACTGTGAACTCGCTCAACATTGTTGTTGACTCTCTATTACATGCCTTGCAGGCTTATAGGTGCATATCCAAGGAACTTGCTGTCTGGGAAGCTGGAGTGGTCATGGGTCGAGACACATGGAAACGCAACACAAGAACTAAGAACTTACATGTGGTTTTATAAACACTCATTGATTTAAATATGCTTCCGCTGTAAACTGTGAAACATTGTAATATTGTAACACTTGTTGTTTATAAATGAAAGTATTATTCACCTATTCTTATGAGTTCAATGTGATTGATGGTTAAGATCCTGGTCAGTCACGCCTCCAAGCGGTGGTACTCCGCATGTGGATTTTGGGGGTGTGACATTAAATCTAGTGCTTATACTGTAATACTTAGGGAAAAGGCAAGGTGGCATTTATGTAATTAATGAGAAATCTCATTAAGCCCCTTTGCCTATAAATAGAACTCTTAGGGTTAGAGTTAAAGACTTTTGCCACATTTGAGACTTGGAGAGCTAGAGGCTAGAGAGAGAAAGTCTAGAGAGAGAAAGTCTAGAGAGAGAAAGTGGCAAGGTGATTCATGGTTCATTTGTACTTTTCATATCATCAATCGAATCACCGATTATATTACGTCGTGTGTGTTCGGTCAAGTTCGTGTACGGATTCCGCACGTTACACGAGTCGGTTCGCAATCGTTTTGGAGTCAAAAACCGGTCCTACAGGGTTGCTATCTATCATTGAACAACTCTGTGATTTAGCACCTTCAAACGATCCAAAATCCAAGGATGCAGTGATATTCACGAATAGGCTGCAACAAAGAAGAGACGAGCTAATGGCGTTATACGCAAATCTAAAATTTGATGATGATGAATCTGAAGAAAGTGATGAACAAATCGATGGGTACATCTCTGATGTAATCCCACCTACGGAAGACTATTAGTTTATTTTGATTTCGTATTATTGTAATTTTATAAAATATTAATCTATGGTAATCAATTATTAACAAAAAAGATACAAAATGCCAAAAATTGGCATGGAAAAAGCCATAACGCCAAAAAAAATAACTATGTGACACAAAAAGAATTAATTCAACGAGAAGAAATCTGAGAAAAACAGTAAAACGCAAGTAATTAATAATTCAACATAATGCCAAAATTATCTTGCACGCAAAAAATAAAGCAGCATGACAAACGCGAAAATCGGGAAAGGAGAAGAATACTAAAAAGACAAAAAAACCCCTCGGACCCGGATCATGCCCCGCGCTACGTGTTGGGCCAGTATGCGTTCTCACCGTTCTCACACTTTTTTCCGTTTTCTCCTGAACCCGTTTCTATATATATATATATATATATATATATATAGGGAAAGGTTCATTTGAGAAGAAATTTATTGTGAGAATAAAAAGAAGAAAGGGCATAATGGTAAAACATTAAATAGTTTATAACTCCTCCCATTAATTATGTTATCTCTCATTAATAAAGCCAAAAAAAAAACATTTTATCCTACACATTTCAAAATTTATCCTACATATATCTTACACTTACCGAAATTTACCCTACGCATATCTAAATTTATCATACACATTTAAGAATTTATCTTACGCATACTAAAATTTATCCTACACATACTAAAATCTATCCTACACATGCCGAAAATTGTCCTTCAACCTGAATTATTTTATCTTGAAAGCGTATATTTAAAATGGGAGTTACAAGTTTAATAAGTTAGCTAATTAATTACAATTAGAAATATACCTATATGCCCTTCTTAATAACATTAAATACACATATTAAATGAACTAAAATGGAGCATTTCTATTGGTTTAAAACTTGTTCTTTTTATTCTTACAAAATTTTTCTTCTCATTTGAACCTTAGGCTATGGGGTATACTTTCACGCCCCTTAACTACACATAGGCGTTACATCACCTACTTGACCCTCTTTCACTTCACCTCACAACAAAGAAATGGTTTAACCCCCATTAACCTCCCTTAAATTCATTAAAATACACACATATATAGCATGTTGTGTGTGTGTGTAAATTTTGCAATGCTTGATTCTCTCCTTCTCTCTCTTAGTTAACTTTTAACATATGAAGCTTTTAATGCCTCTTAACACCCTTCAGGAGCGGTATAACAAGTGTTAACGAATGCCAACTAGGATTAACACCTATGGATGTTAGAGTATACCAAGTGGCCTTATATATAGGGGAAGGTTCATTTGAGAAGAAATTTATTGTGAGAATAAAAAGAAGAAAGGGCATAATGGTAAAACATTAAATAGTTTATAACTCCTCCCATTAATTATGTTATCTCTCATTAATAAAGAAAAAAAAACATTTTATTCTACACATTTCAAAATTTATCCTACATATATCTTACACTTACCGAAATTTACCCTACGCATATCTAAATTTATCATACACATTTAAGAATTTATCCTACGCATACTAAAATTTATCCTACACATACTAAAATCTATCCTAAACATGCCGAAAATTGTCCTTCAACCTGAATTATTTTATCTTGAAAGAGTATATTTAAAATGGGAGTTACAAGTTTAATAAGTTAGCTAATTAATTACAATTAGAAATTTACCTATATGCCCTTCTTAATAACATTAAATACATATATTAAATGAACTAAAATGGAGCATTTCTATTGGTTTAAAACTTATTCTTTTTATTCTTACAAAATTTTTCTTCTCATTTGAACCTTCCACTATATATATATATATATATATATATATATAGGGTAGGGCTAGATAGAAAACCCTATATATATAAAAAACCCGAGAAAACCCAAGCTCCCGACATTTTTTTTTGAAAAAAATAACACATGTAATATACATGTTTTTAAGACTTTTGGGCCAAAAAAATCAAAAAAGCGCCGAAGGGATATTTAAAAAAAAAAAAACAAGTTTCAGCAATTTTCAGCGAAATTATGTCTTTTTTGCTTAACACGTGTTAGGAGCTGAAATTTGTTTATTTTTTTTAAAAAAATCCCTTCGGCGCTTTTTTGTTTTTTTTGGCCCAAAACACTCTAAAACATGTATATTACATGTGTAATTTTTTTCAAAAAAAAAATGTCGGGAGGTTGGGTAAAAATGGCTTCCCATTTGGGTTTCCAGAGTTTTCTAAAAATTTTAGGGTTTTTTATCTAGCATTATCCTATATATATATATATATATATATATATATATGGGACCGCTAAAATGAGAACCACCTCCAGTTGTAAGAACCATGAGAACTACACCGTACGGGGCGAGTTGGACCAAAATTTTTTTTCATAAACGTAGATGCGTGTATTATAAACACATTTGTAAAAAAAAATCAAAAAAAATGTCATATGTGTAGTTTTGAGCACCATACGTAAACACAAACTTGTGGTGCTCAAAACTACACACACGATATTTATTTTTTGATTTTTTTTTACAAATGTGTTTATAATACACGCATCTACGTTTATCAAAAAAAAATTGGTCTAACTCGCCCCGGATCAAAAAGTTCTCATGGTTCTTACAACTGGAGGTGGTTCTTATTTTAGCGGTCCCCTATATATATATATATATATGTATATATGTATATATATATATATATGTATATATGTATATATATATGTATATATGTATATATAGGGGAAGGTTCAAATGAAAACCACTAGTTAACGCGAAAACTCGAAAACTAATTAAAAAAAGCCAAAAAAACATGCAAAAAATTTTTTTTTTAAAAAATTTTTTTTTTCAATCAAATT
The DNA here is from genome assembly GCF_002127325.2 of Helianthus annuus. Classification (NCBI taxonomy): domain Eukaryota; kingdom Viridiplantae; phylum Streptophyta; class Magnoliopsida; order Asterales; family Asteraceae; genus Helianthus; species Helianthus annuus. Next base: position 76,872,041 of record NC_035449.2, read on the forward strand.
TTCGCAGGTTTTTTTATTAAAAAAAAAAAATTTCAAAAAAAAAAAAAAAAAAAAAAATTTTTGTGTAGTGCACATGTGTAATACTGCACATGTGTCTGTGTACTACACATGTGTATTATTACACATGTGCACTACACAAATTTTTTTTTTTTTTTTTTTAAAAAAAGTTTTTTTTATATATAAAAACTAGCGATTTTTATTAAAAAAATTGAAAAAAAAAAAAAAAAAAAATTTTTGTGTGTTTTTTAGGCTTTTTTTAGTTAGTTTTCGAGTTTTCGCGTTAAAAGTGGTTTTCATTTGAACCATCCCCTGTATATATATATATGTATATATATATATATATGTGTATATATATATATATATATGTATATATATATAGGACAAAGATCCGCTAGGAACCAACCTTTATTGCGAGAACCGCGAGAACCAATGTGAACACAACCAAAAATGTCTAAAAATAGCTAAAAAACACACAAGTTTTTTTTTAATATTTTTTATAAAAAAATCGCTACTTTTAGTAGCCATTTTTTTTTTATTTTGCTACTAAAAGTAACGATTTTAACATAAAAAATATTTAAAAAAAAATTAGATTTTTTAGGGGTTTTTTGGGGGTTTAGTTTTTAGCATTTTAGCTTGGTGTGGGGGGGGGGGGATGTTTAGGTTTTTGGGGGTGGGGAAGGGGGTTTAGGTTTTTTGTTTTTTTTGGGGGGGGGGGGGTGGGTTAGGTTTTTTCGGGGTTTTAGTTTTTAGTTTTTAGCATTTAGCTTTGGGGGGGGTAGGCTTTTTTAGGGTTTTTTTTAGGGTTTTTTTAGCTATTTTAGGTTGTGTTCACATTGGTTCTCGCAATAAAGGTGGTTCTGCATAAACCTTACCCTATATATATATATTGAGGTTCCTGTAAAAAAGACCAAAAGTGTGAGAAGGGTAAGAAATAATCTACACCATTAGATCTTTGATCTAATGGTTGAGATTAATAGGGACCAAATGTAAAATTTGTTTTATTTTTTTTTTTTTTTGGACTGAATTGAAAATTGTAGGGGTAATAAAGTCTTTATATCCATTCAAAATAGGAAACTGTAAATCAAAATCTCTACAATTTCGATCTCTCTCTACATCGCACAACCAGATGATGATGATGTCTCTGTTAACCACCGTGAGAGGCCGTTATACACACGGCAGTGGAGCGGTGGTTCCAGCAGCACCAGTTCATCATCTCCGGCGGTGCAGTGGTTAGCGCAAGTTATGGTCTCTCAAACACCCGGTGATGATGAGGATGAGGACCTAGGGTTCCTGTTTGCTAAACCGGCGTCGTTTGCGAGTAAGAGTAATGGTAACGGTAGCGGTAGTGCCGGCCACCTCTCCACGATGGCGGCGGCAGAGCGACAATGGTGGTGTCGGTAGTGGAACAACGGGGGTTGTAGTGTTATACAGAGCTATAAAATGGTAATATGGTGTTATATACTTATTTTGTAGTGTTATGTACTTATTAAATGGTGTTATATAATTATTGAATGGTGTTATATAATTCTTGTTTTGTAGTGTTATGTACTTATTAAATGGTGTTATATAATTATTGAATGGTGTTATATACTTATTGAATGGTGTTATATAATTATTGAATGGTGTTATATATGTGCTGAATGGTGGTTGCAGTGTTATTCGTAGTGTTTTTATAGAAATCTTTAAAATGGTGTTATATACTTATTGAATGGTGTTATATACTTATTGAATGGTGTTATATATGTGCTGAATGGTGGTTGCAGTGTTATTCACAGTATTTTTTTTAGAGATCTTTTAAAAAAATCATGTTCCTATAATTAAGGTGGCGGTTATGGAAAGTTTTGAATTAATTGAATTAATGATAAAATTACTTGTTTACCCTTTTGAATTAATTTAAATTGAGTACACATGTCATCTCCATAATATTTCTCACATTTCTCACACTTTTAACCCTTTTTTACAATAACATTACCCTATATATATATATATAAGTTATTTCTTATTATTGTAGAAGATATTTACATAGCTCATTGAGTTTACATTTGATCCATGAGATGAATGAATGGGATAGGTTTAGTATTTTTAGTTATTAATAATAACAAATACATAATTTAAATTTATAAATACTAGAATCTCTCGCACAATGCGGTAGCAGTTTAGCTTCAATCAATATCAGTTTGATTCGTTATGATACCGACACTAAGTATAACAATCTAAAAAACAACCAATGAAACAAAAGCATTAAACCTTGGAGTATAAAAATCTTGTAGTAACTTAATTTTTTTTTTTTACTATTTCATGCATAAAAAACAAAATATGATATCAAAATGAAACTCATTTATGAAATATATCTACTCTAGCTAATATTTATATATAGGCATGCTAGCAGTTATAATGTGCAGTTTTCCGTTTCAAATTATTCATAATTCAAATTATGTAAATTATAAGTTTTATCTTATGTACTTTTTGATAGATAGCAATAATTATCTATGATTTATTAGCATTTTAAATTGTTTTAATTTATTTTATTGTTCTTTAAATTTCAAAAAAATTAACATTTTCCTGATTATGGATGGTTTTAAGCATTTTTTATGGTATTTATCATCTTTTACTTACATGAGATATTTTCTTTATTCAATCTGTGTAATACACGAGGTCCATAACCTACTTAGTAATAATCAAACTGTCAAAGTTAATTGAATCAACGGTTTGTTTAATCACTTCAAGTTTTCGAAAAGTGACTAAAGCTAAGAAGTAGTTTTCTAGAAATCTAATAACCAAGGACCTAACTTATATGATTTATCATTGACTGGATTATCAAGTTGTCGGTCATGAATAAATTTTGTGAACCCTGATCATAACAGGTGAAGATGGGACATCATTCAAGATTTAGATCTCACCGACTATACCGGTTCTTTCGATTAAAATGGTCCAGGATGGTTTAGCACGACCAATGAACATTGTTTACCTTCGTGGCTTCACCACCTACTTGTTGCCACCCGCACCACAAGACCACAGCCATCAATGACACCACGGCCTCTCCTTTGTATCCGCTATCATCGTTTTTGCCTCAACCACCGCGCCAACCCCGACAACACCTTGTCATCATTGCCGCCAGGCCCACCACCACAGTTACCAACCCGTTGCCACTAGCCACCATAAATATATACCAGGTGGTAAACCTACTTCAATACTTATTATTTTCTAAAAGTACAAGTCCATTTTGGTCAAACCGTTGTGACTCGAACCAAATTGTGAACTTTTTAAAACCGCTTGTTTCGAGTTAGACCCATTTTACCTAGAATCTGTGTAGACTTGAACCCGCTGTGACCCACACCCAACATGCCTGACCCGCCCATTATGGCAGTCTTACCGAATATTTATCATAACACTTGTAATCATTTTTTGATATCAATGAAATTTCTCCAAGATCATGGGATTAAAATGCCTAGTATATTTTTCCTTTAAATCAATTGTAAGGAATCATGATTCATACAAACACATAATAGTAAACTTTTACTTTTAACAGGCAGAGAATATATTTTGTTAACTGTTGCAACTTCTTTTGGCTTTTCAAGTTTTCTTATGACTTCGTGCCTTGAGAAACGGGCCACCAAAATAATAAAAAATGTAGCGTTGATCGCGTGTTAAGCTACAACCTTTTGGGCTAAGATGGCTTTTAGTGCCTCCTTAATGTATGGATATTTGTATGAAAACCCCAACTCTTTGGCCCTAACAGGAACCACCCTTTGTCCTTCCAAAACCTGACAAACAATCAAACAGCAATACATAGCATAATGGTGTGTCATTAGAACATGAAGTAACAGGTTGTACCGTATGGTACAACCTAGCTATGCAGATAGTGGCAACTACAAAGAATGTAATGAAATGGTTAATTACCACAGTAGCGCCTTCTCCAAGGACTGCTTTCAGGGCTAAGTCAGGTACGGGTAGCCATGAGGGTCGGCCCATTACCGAGCCCAGGTGCTCGCACATCTCCGCTAGCCGAACAGGGTTCGGTGCAGTTCCATTTATAACTCCTGAAAGCTAGGGATAGGTTAGTAATTTCACAATCATCTAAATAATCATTCTTTTATAAACAGGTCAATATTTTCACCTTTATAAGATGGATTCAATAAGGCTTCATATAACAGATTCACTATGTCATCCACATGAATCCATGAAAACCTGCAACATTCACACAATGCAATCAATATAACTTCCAACATGTTAATTTCTTCGGTTCATGAATCACAAATTGGTATTACATGAATCCATAGTTTAAAAAGATCAATGCAATACATAAGTTTAATATGATACCATTGTTTCCCAGAGCCCAATGGTCCTCCAGCAAACATCATGAAAATGGGAATCATTTTAGCTGCAAAAATCACAATGTTTAATAATTCAAGCGACTTCGATCCATTTAATTATAAAGGTAGACGGGTAACATAAAAAAAACGAAAGAAACAAGTCAAAATGGCCCAAATAATATATATATATATTCACGCATAAAACTATAAATTCATTTATTCAAAACATCAAACTATTATGAAAATATCATAACTTTTGTTATCATATATGACATTAATAATTCACAAAATTTATCAAATTTTGTAACAATTTTTTTAACCAACCTAGTCCGACTCAATTCAACAAGTACCCACAAGTCGGGTTTTTTTAACCCAAACCCCTTTTGGCCGTAACTTAACTAGCTTATTCTTTTCGTATTAATTAACATGAAATTTTCAATATGAAGGGAAGCATACCTAAAGCACCACCGTCTTTCCCGAGAACCACACCAATACGAATAAGTGCAAGCCTAACATCCTTATCAACTCCAAGGGCTGTTCCTTCCCATTCTCTGCAAACCTGATTATATAAAACATGTAATTAGTAAGTATAATCATCAGAATACAATTTTAAATTTATGTTAGAGATTCCATTAGTTCACCTCCGATAGATAATCTTTACCAGAAGGGCTTTGTTCATCAAAAACTTGAGTTTCACTAGTACCTGAGTTATTATTGTATCTAATTACGGATATAATATTGTTACATAATTTAATCATGTAAATGCTACAAAAATAAATAAATAAATTAAATGTTACATGGGAACATACCATAATAGCCCACTGCTGTTGCACTAACCAAAACTTTTGGTCTTGCATCACTTGGGGAGTTATTTATCAAGTCAACAACCTTCATGTTCAGTAAACAGACTGGTCAACAGTATGCAAATAATATAGTGCTTGCTTTTTCTGTGGGTCCATCTTCATTTTTAATTTTAGAATAAAGTACACGGATAGTCACTGTCATTTTTCAAAATCTTTGAATTTTGTCCCTAGCTTTCTAAAAGTACACGGATGGTCCTGGTGGTTTACACTTTGTAACGCATTTAGTCCCCACTCCCCAACTTTGCCAAAAGTACATGGATGGTCCATGTGGTTTGCACTTTGTAACGCTTTTAGTCCCTAACTTGGAGCTCCTGAAACCTTTAGATTTGTTGGCTGGGGACTAAATGCGTTAGAAAGTGCAAACCACAGGGACCATCCGTGTACTTTTAGAAAGCTGGGGACCAGATCCAAATTTTTGAAAAACCACAGGGACTATCCATGTACTTTACTCTTAATTTTATCAAGCGGTCAATAATTAACCCCTCCTTCAAAAAACAAATGAAAAAGCCGTAATCTCTTATAGTTTTTATGCAGGTAAAATATGAAGTTTAATAGTTTTCATTTTCTGTAAAATCATATGGAACCCGAAATATAACCTTTGATGTGACTCTAATCCTGCTTTGCTTGATCTCTTTCTTGATCTGCAATAGCAAAAAAAAAAAAAAAAAAAAAAAAAAAAAAAAAACCATAATTATTGCTAATGGAAAAGGCGAAACAATGGACTTGTCATGATACAAATTAGTGGAATGATGTTAAATCCATTCCACAATAAATGGAGGGTGATTTAAGGATACAAAGATATGTTAATGTTAATTTCAATATATAACAATAATCTGGTTACAAAAATAAAAACCTCAGGAGACCATCTTGTACTAATAGGTAATCCAGCTAAGTTTACAACACCGTTTGACCCTTGAATGAAATCTTTCCACTGGGGTTCCTCTGCGATTACAATACCTGGAAAATCTTTGGCTACAAGAAATAAAGGACTATTAAAAAGTAAGTAAAGATATTTGACGATGAATAAAATACGATGTACGATTATAATTTTACACAAAAGAAATGATTACTTAACTTCTATCTGATGCTTTCAAAACTATCCCTATAAAACATTTCTTGAAAACGAGATTTTTCTGACAACCATGAGTTACAGAACCGTTCTTAATGTCATACTTGCAAAGTGTTAACATATTCTTTTCATTTTAAGTTTCTTGTTTTCACTAAATATATTTTTATTATTTTATTATTGATCAAGTAGAAATATATTGAGAAAGATTTAAGTGGTAGTAATTTAAAAAATTGTTTATTAAAATGAATTTAATTCAAAATCTACTAAAACTCATAGTAGGCTCGTTTAATGAAAATGAAACACACGTTGATTTCAAACATCTTCTTTCTACTCTTTTAATGTTCAACTAAAGATCAGTTCTCAATTTCACAACCTCTCATTTCAGAAGTGACTGACTAATTCTTAAATAGAATTCTTTTTGGGAATTGGTTATCAGTAATGTAGACAACAAAGGCACATTGTTAATCGGGAGTGAAAATGATACAGAAATTTTTAAGGATTTTGGTCAAAACTCAAAAGTGTAAAGTCTGCTCATGTACATAGGGATTTGTTAGGATATTTGCAAGTATAATGGTTATCTTGAAGCCAAATAGCAAGTAAAATAGTTAAAGCATTCAAAAAATGATCTTTTAACTTTCACATAAGTAGGGTAAGCTAAATACATCGGTTCAGAAAAATATTTGTCCAAAAAGGTTCAGCTTTTCCGAATGCAAGAAGATTGGGAACTGATAGACAAGATGTTCATAATGTTGAACTAACTAGATGAAGTGGATTTCATAAAAAGCTTTAGCAGATTTTTATATTACTTATATCATTACCTTCTTACCAGGAAATACGGATTCCGCTTTTGATTTAGATCGAGTCAAGACACAGATACTATGGTTATCTGCAACACAAAGGTTCATGAAGATTTTTAAATGATATATTATGACAGAACGTAAACAAAAATATCAATTTGATATATACAACTAAACAGATGCTGAAACGAGCAACATGCATACCGTTAAATCACAAACATATCAAAACCGTTGCACGATTTGCCTTATAGTTTAGGAGACTTGTTCATTATGAATCCAAATTAAGTGTTTAAATTCTCATTAGAGTTTTTTGGGAAGTCTTATATATGGAGCGGAGGTTCAAAAAATTGAAAACAATTATATACAATCAGCTAAGTTGATCCAAGAAAACAGTACATCATTTGACAGAGTAGATACATAATCGTAACAAAATTGATGGTCACAACACGTAGCCGGATGAGACATTTATACCTTCATAGAGCCTTTGCACCAATTTACTCCCAATGAAACCTGTTGCTCCTGTTATAGATACAGTCATCTGGTTCCCCTGCAACAAACCACATAGTAGATGAGCTTTCCAACAACAAATGGTATACAACTGTTGTTCTATATAATTACGGCTTGAATCTCTTTAATCAGGTTTTTAAAACTTATATAATCCTTATAAACGGTATACAACTGTTGGGACAAAGGTATGCTAATAGGATGAAAATTAACGTAATATAAGTCAATATGCGCTTTTTCAGTTAGGTGCATAATGAATGATGAATCACATCGATAATGTAGGTATGCCCATGCACAAAATGGCCACATGAAGAGTGTCTTATATCCCCCTTTCTTTAACAAAAACAAGCCACATTTAACTAATTTTCCTCGGAATTTACGTAGATATAACAAAGCCATAGTTGTTAATGGTGAATAGCGACAAATAGCGATAGGGTACCTATATGCTACATAGCGAATAGCGATAAATAGCGGGCGACTATTTTATAAATAGCGATACACTAGATTTTTTTTTTAATTTTATATGTATATTATATCAAAATATCCTGGTATATATGCTATTTTACATCTATATTTAACAAAAACCTAAAATCCATCGCCTAATAGCCGACCTAAGAGTAACTGAAACAAAAATATCCTCCATCCCTAGCATAGAAAAAAATCTTGTAACTTTTGAGTACACACATTGTTTAGTTAAGGGGCTGTTTGGCAATATCTGAATGGTTAAGTGCTGAACCAATAAGAGGTCTGAACCATTAAGACCCTGTATAATGCTTAACCGCTCAGAGGCAAATGTCTGACCAATTCAGATTAGAGGTCTTAACCATTCAGACTCTGTATTAATGCTTAACCATTCAGAGGCAAATGTCTGAACCATTCAGACATCTGCTCGTGAAACAAACAGTCTGAACCATTAAGAGGTCTAAACCATTAAGAGGTCTAAACCATTAAGAGTCTCATTAAGAGGTAAACAAACAGCCTCTAAATCTAAATTCCTACAGAAATGCATACAACAGCCCTCCATTTGCTTCTAAGTTTGCCAAACATTACAATTTGCATAATATGTATGACAGTACTTCAATTGAACAACAATCTCCATCAATCTATTAAACAAAAGATAATATACAACTGTTTCATGAATGTTTGGAGGAAAATAGATACAGAAAATATGCAATGACCTGAGAAGAGCCGTTGACGTCGGTTTTAACACACCAAACCCTAAATCTTCTAAACTGGCACACCTGAAACAGCAAAAACATTAGTTGTAATGTATCAATTTCAATAAGGTGAAATTGAAATAGAGTGGGAGAAAGAGTACGGAAGTAGGTCGATGAGGCAAAATGTTAATTGAGGTTCTACAAGCCAAAGCAGAAGCTCCGCAGAGCTCCATTGATTACAGTGTGAGGAGAAATTTGTGGAGTAGAATGGGGAAGAAGCAGGTGGTTACGGTCGACAAAAATGGTTGACGCGTTTATCGTGTTTGCATTTGAGCCACACTAAAAGAGGGGCATTTGTTTAAGAGTAAAATGCAATTTTGGTCCCTGAGGTTTGGTCACTTTTGCCACTTTAGTCCAAAACTCAAACCTTTTAAATCCGGGTCCCTGTGGTTTCACTTTTATTGCCATTTTGGTCCAAAAATGAAATCAGCTGATATTTGGCTAATAAAATCCTGATATTTTGTCCTTTTCCTCAGGGGCAAAACAGTCAATATAATTTTATAATAACACATTATTAATTAAATTAATGAAATCAGCTGATATTTGACCATTTTGCCCCTGAGGAAAAGGAAAAAATAACAGCATTTTATTAGTCAAATATTAGCTGATTTCATTTTTGGACCAAAATGGCAATAAAAGTGAAACCACAGTGACCCAGATTTAAAAAGTTTGAGTTTTGGACTAAAGTGGCAAAAGTGACCAAACCTCAGGGACCAAAATGGCAGTTTACTCGCATTTGAAATATCTTAAGTATGTGGAGTCGTTTCTATTAGAGTTAA